>NW_025535737.1:0-83446 GCF_020615455.1 Coregonus clupeaformis | reverse complement strand
GGACGTATCAGATATTAAACTGATAAGAACAGCCAGAACCGTGCGAGGGCCTGGGTCTTGTTGCTGACCGGGGAGGTGGCGAGAGTGAGATGTAACGCTGTATAGCGGCTGCCCAGGAACAAGTAGAGGTCAGGCAAGCCTTCCCCCCCCCTGAGCCTGGGCCTCTTTACCACCTCCCTCCTCAGCTTCTCCCACTTGCTTCCCCACAGAAAATAAAAAAGCATCCGGTCCAGAGCTAACAATGTTTTCCTAGGAGGGATAAAAACAGAACTGATTAATAAAAGGACAGGTAAAATCACAGCCTTGATGATTAAAACCTTGCCCTCAAAAGTCAGTCGTCTCAGTCCCCAAAAACCCAGTCTCTGTCTTACAGTCGCTAAAATCCCAGTCCAATTACCACTACCTCCTCCCTCCCTGACTGATAAGAACAGATTTTTTCGTTTGGATTTTTTTTTATTGTACATTTCCTTTTAAAACAGCTCACATTTTAAATTCATTTGCACACATAAAAACGGCATAAGTTGTTTATTTAAAACAATAAAACAATCATGCATAAAAATACCTTTTCCTGTAAAAGCCAATCTATAAAAGCCATTTAAAATGTGCATAAATGATTTAACAAAGTAAAACATTTTTAAGACATGGAAAGCCTGTCAAAAGTCACTTTGTTAAAAAGCTGTCTTCGGTCCTTTGTACAGGAACGGGGTGAGTCCTTATAAAAAAAGCCTCCTCCTGCTCTTCCTGAATCGACTCCGTACCCATCCGTCGGGGCCCAGAGGAGACTCCTCCCCTAGGCGCATCGCCCTAGGCTCTGCAATGCTGTCAGGCCGTGGCCGCCGGGACCTTAGATGTTGTGGGGGACCCTTCGCTTGGGGTCGAGGCCCCCTGTCGTTCGTACCACCCCAGGGCTTCCGTGGCTACCAAAGCCACTGCTTGGGGGGTGGTCTCTACCTGTTTTCCTACCAGCAGGTTGCGGGAGGACCACAGTGCGTCCTTGAGACACGTGAGGGTGGGCCAGAGTTTTGTGAAGGCCTTTGGTGGTATAGGCCTTCGGCCCACCCCATACAGGACGAGCTGGGGCGTTAGGTCCTCCCCTGCTGGCAGGCGTGGGGAGATCAGGGGGCCTGCTTCCTTCCACAGGTCCCGTGCGACTCTGCACTCCCAGAGCAAGTGCCTCACCGACTCTTCTTGGCCGCAGCCTGGTCGGGGGCACGCGGATGTCCTCGCCATACCCCGGGAGTGCATAACGGCCCTGACCGGGAGGATCTCATGGGCGACCATCCAGGACAGGTCATGATGCCAATTCAGCAGAACAGGATGGGCCACGTTGCGCCAAACCGTTGTTATGCCCAGGCTCAGGGGGGGGGGAAGGCTTGCCTGACCTCTACTTGTTCCTGGGCAGCCGCTATACAGCGTTACATCTCATTCTTGCCACCTCCCCGGTCAGCAACAAGACCCAGACCCTCGCACGGTTCTGGCTGGGGTCTTACCTCAGGTCTCTGAGGCTGATCCCAGTCGAACTGCGAGCCCCAGTCTCTTTCCTGCTCCCCACACACTATGTCCAACTCAAAACGTTTTTAAGACATTTTAAACTGGAAAAGGAGCCTGTCACAGTTTTAACAAAACACCGCTCTCTTCTCTCTCTTGTGCAGGAACGGGAACCGGTGTGTCCAGTGCGCGGGCTCGCTATAGGTGAGCCCACAACGGTTTGGCGCAACGTGGCCCATCCTGCTCTGCTGAATTGGCATCATGACCTGTCCTGGATGGTCGCCCAT
This sequence comes from Coregonus clupeaformis, assembly GCF_020615455.1. Taxonomy (NCBI): domain Eukaryota; kingdom Metazoa; phylum Chordata; class Actinopteri; order Salmoniformes; family Salmonidae; genus Coregonus; species Coregonus clupeaformis. The sequence continues at coordinate 81,671 of NW_025535737.1, read as the reverse complement.
GAGATCCTCCCGGTCAGGGCCGTTATGCACTCCCGGGGCATGGCGAGGACATCCGCGTGCCCCCGACCAGGCTGCGGCCAAGAAGAGTCGGTGAGGCACTTGCTCTGGGAGTGCAGAGCCGCACGGGACCTGTGGAAGGAAGCAGGCCCCCTGATCTCCCCACGTCTGCCAGCAGGGGAGGACCTAACGCCCCAGCTCGTGCTGTATGGGGTGGGCCGAAGGCCTATACCACCAAAGGCCTTCACAAAACTCTGGCCCACCCTCACGTGTCTGAAGGACGCACTCCTCCCGCAACCTGCTGGTAGGAAAACAGGTAGAGACCACCCCCCAGGCAGTGGCTTTGGTAGCCACGGAAGCCCTGGGGTGGTACGAACGACAGGGGGCCTCGACCCCAGGCGAAGGGTCCCCCACAACACCTGAGGTTCCGGCGGCGATGCGCCTAGGGGAGGAGTCTCATCTGGGCCCCGTACATACGGAGTTGATTCAGGAAGAGCAGGAGGAGGCTTTTTTGAGGTAAATGTAATGCAATGCTGGTTTTTATGCACTTTTGTGCCGTTTTTATGTGTGTAAATGAATTTAAAATGTGAGCTGTTTTGAAAATAATTGTATCAATAAAAACTTGTACTCCAGATACTACACTTGATCTTAGCCAAGAAGCGATACAGCAATGCTTTCGGGAGATAGGTGCCATTCTCGGACACGTCAAATTCGATGACGGTTACACAAAACGTAGCTCTGTAAACTGTCCGCCAAATATCAAAGATAATGCTTTAAAAAAATCTTGGCATAGATTGGGAGTTGATCAACGTTGGGAATAACCACTTTTGACTGTTACAAAGTAACACATTGGTGGGTTCGTAAGTCACGTGGTCATCTGCCCTCCAATCGGAAATGACAGAAAGCGTTTATAAATTAAATCCAGATTAACAGCTAAATCTGAATAATAATATATGAAATATGGGTGGGGGAATAAATTTAGAGATAATAATATTGACATAACATTTGATCTTATATCACATATCTCTGGTAGCGTTGATGCCACGAGAACTGAAGCAATTGTCCACTTGGTTGCGCAAGTGTTCCACCGACCGTCGCATTTTCCAAGCAGTCCTGTGTGGTCCATCCAACTATATTTTAATGTTGAACCACTTGACTTCAATACATATTCAACGCAAATAACGTGAACAATAAAAATTGCCTTTATTTTACATGTCTGTAGAGCCTTGTACGATAAGACCAGGGTGAGGAGGCCTTCATAAAGTTGCCCTCCTAAATTACTTAGAGGCCAAACTTCAAAGTGTGAATCAACTGGTATGCGCAATAGGGTTTAATATTTCCCGGTGTTTTACAAATGTTCCATCCCGAGAATAAATCACTTTTCTCCCGGGTAACGCGGTATTTTCCGCCAAAACCGGAAGTGTCATTCAAAAGCATTATAACGCTTATAAATGTCTGGATTTGATTAGAGCTTTGATCAGCATGAAAATACAAACCTGATGCTACCTGAGCCTGATCAGACATATATTAAATACATTTTATAATACATTTTACAAATCCAAATCCCAGATGAAGAATAAGACACTATTTCAAAGCATAGTACATGTAATGTTAGCCAAGTACAATGTAATTACTAGTTGTTACACAGGATTTAGCTATTTAAAATGAAGTGTATCTTTGGGAGTACTTGTAATTAATGTGTACAGTACATTACCCATCCTGACAACCTGGCCCTCAATTTAAAGCTTGTGGAAGTGACATCCAAGTGGGAGAATAAATACACTAGTACACCACAGAGTATCTGTATAAGAAAAATCATTCAGAGCTGCCAATCACAGTGTAAGGTGCGACATTTTGCAGGTGTGGATAGCTCGTTAGAGGATAGAGGAAGCTTGCCTTGAAGCGCTGGTGCATTATCTGAATTAGGCCCACAGAATTATACCTACAGAGGAGCGGCTTCTATGGAGGAACTTTGAATGTCTTTGAACTTCAGAGTTGGTTTAACGTTGGAACAGAGCAGATAATAGCTAGCTAGCTAGCTAACAACCTTGTTTGTGCAGTGCAGCACTATAATTAAAAACAGGTCGTACCTTTTTGTCGTTAATAAATCCAATTTGAAACGTGGTGACTATAGTATCCTTAACTAGCATTGAAAAAGTTCATCCATTCTTCTCAAATTAAACATATCTCCCTAATTTCTGAATCATGCTTGTAACGTTGTCAGTAGGATACAGTAACCTATGCTTCAGAGTGGAGGAGCAGGTAGTTTCCACACGCACACCCACTGGCAAAGGTTTCCATTCCAGCTGGCAGGCAGAAACTGGAATGCGTTTCTACAGTGAGCTTTCCCAGCTAACAAAATTACGTTCCAGGACGTGACCAAAGTTATTTTAGTCCCTAAATAAGTCATGATAACGTTATTGTGAAACGTTCCTTCTACGTAGCTGTGGTGTCCGCTGACATACAGTGAGGGAAAAAAGTATTTGATCCCCTGCTGATTTTGTACGTTTGCCCACTGACAAAGACATGATAAGTCTATAATTTTAATGGTAGGTTTATTTGAACAGTGAGAGACAGAATAACAACAACAAAAATCCAGAAAAACGCATGTCAAAAATGTTATAAATTGATTTGCATTTTAATGAGGGAAATAAGTATTTCACCCCTCTGCAAAACATGACTTAGTACTTGGTGGCAAAACCCTTGTTGGCAATCACAGAGGTCAGACGTTTCTTGTAGTTGGCCACCAGGTTTGCACACATCTCAGGAGGGATTTTGTCCCACTCCTCTTTGCAGATCTTCTACAAGTCATTAAGGTTTCGAGCCTGACGTTTGGCAACTCGAACCTTCAGCTCCCTCCACAGATTTTCTATGGGATTAAGGTCTGGAGACTGGCTAGGCCAATCCAGGACCTTAATGTGCTTCTTCTTGAGCCACTCCTTTGTTGCCTTGGCCGTGTGTTTTGGGTCATTGTCATGCTGGAATACCCATCCACGACCCATTTTCAATGCCCTGGCTGAGGGAAGGAGGTTCTCACCCAAGATTTTACGGTACATGGCCCCGTCCATCGTCCCTTTGATGCGGTGAAGTTGTCCTGTCCCCTTAGCAGAAAAACAACCCCAAAGCATAATGTTTCCACCTCCATGTTTGACGGTGGGGATGGTGTTCTTGGGGTCATAGGCAGCATTCCTCCTCCTCCAAACACGGTGAGTTGAGTTGATGCCAAAGAGCTCGATTTTGGTCTCATCTGACGACAACACTTTCACCCAGTTCTCCTCCGCCACACAAACACAAGAGGGTAGGGGCCGGGTGAGCATTCCGCCTCGGAGGCGGATCCGGCTCCGGGCGTGACCACCACCTTTTCTCCACCTCCCCGTTGCGCCCCTGGTCTGGTCCCGCTGACTGGAGCTGGACCCGACGACGTTGGACCAAACCTTACTGGCTCCGGACTGGAGCCGCTGGCCGGAGCTGGACTGGACACCGGTGGAATGGATTGCTCTGGCTCCGGAGTGGATCCGCTGACTGGAGTTGGACCGGACCCCGGTGGAGCGGATTGCTCTGACTCCGGAGTGGAGCAGCTGACCGGTGCCGGACCAGGCACCGGTGGAACAGGCACGCGCCGTGCCGGACTGGACACACGCACCACTGGCTTGGCGCGGGGAGCAGGAACGGGCCGGACCGGGCTGACGACGCGCACCACTGGCTTGGTGCGGGGAGCAGGAACGGGCCGGGCTGACGATGCGCACCACAGGCTTGGTGCGGGGAGCAGGAACGGGCCGGACCGGGCTGGCGACGCGCACCACTGGCTTGGTGCGGGGAGCAGGAACGGGCCGGACCGGGCTGACGACGCGCACCACTGGCTTGGTGCGGGGAGCAGGAACGGGCCGGACTGGGCTGACGACGTGCACCACAGGTTTGGTGCGGGGATCATGAACAGGCCGGACCGGGCTGGCGACGCGTACCACTGGCTTGGTGCGGGGAGCAGGAACAGGCCGGACTGGGCTGGCTACGCGCACCACTGCCTTGGTGCGGGGAGCAGGAACAGGCCGGACCGGGCTGGCGACGCGCACCACTGTCTTGGTGCGAGGGACAGGAACAGGCCGGACCGGGCTGGCGACGCGCACCACTGGCTTGGTGCGAGGGACAGGAACAGGCCGGACCGGGCTGGCGACGCGCACCACTGGCTTGGTGCGAGGGACAGGAACAGGCCGAACCGGGCTGGCGACGCGCACCACTGGCTTGGTGCGAGGGAAAGGAACAGGCCGGACCGGGTTGGCGACGCGCACCACTGGCTTGGTGCGAGGGACAGGAACAGGCCGGACCGGGCTGGGAACACGCACCACTGGCTTGGTGCGGGGAGCAGGAACAGGCCGGGCTGGGAACACGCACCACTGGCTTGGTGCGAGGGACAGGAACAGGCCGGGCTGGACTGGGAACACGCACCACTGGCTTGGTGCGGGGAGCCGGAACGGGCCGGGCCGGACTCTGGAGGCGGACTGGAGGTCTAGAGCGGAGAGCTGACACAACCCGTCCTGGCTGAATCCCTATTTCCACACAATATGTGTGAGGCATCAGCACAGGACGTACAGGGCTGTGCACTCGTACTGGCGCTACAGCACATGGCACTGCCGCAGGATATACGGGACCGAGGAGGCGTACTGGAGGCCACGAGCATTGAGCCGGCACACCCCGTCCTGGCTGCATGCCCATCTTAGCACGACACGTGCGTGGTGCTAGCACCGGACGTACAGGACTGTGCCGGAACACTCGCGGCACAGTACGTGGCTCCGCATAACACGGAGCCTGCCCAGTCTCACGCTTCCTAGCCTGAGTATGGGGAGTTGGCTCTGCTCTAACTCTAGGCTCCGCCAACCACCCTTTTAGCCCCCCCCAAACATTTTTCTTGGGGCTGTCTATCGGGCTTCCTCCTCGGCCGGTACCCTCTGTGTTGCCACTGCTCCTCTCTGTAGCGTGCCTCCACAGTTTCCTCCCAAGGACGGCGATCCATTCCGGCCTGAATCTCTTCCCAAGTCCAGGATCCCTTCCCGTCCAGGATCTCCTCCCAAGTCCAGGCTGTCTGTTCCTGGACACGCTGCTTGTTCCTCTTTAGGTGGGATCTTCTGTCACGCACGTTGACTGATGACTCGTGGAACCAAGGCGCAGCGTGATAAGCGTACATCTTTATTGATACACAACACACGAACAAAACAACAAAACGAAACGATACGTGAAGTCCTGAGGTTACATACACCAAACCTTTACGGATCAAGATCCCACAAACTAACTGGTGCCAACAGACTGCCTAAGTATGGTCCCCAATCAGAGACAACGAGCTACAGCTGCCTCTGATTGGGAACCACCCTGGCCAACATAGATCTAAACGATCTAGAACAAAAAACATAGAAAACTAAACATAGAAAAATCCACACCCTGGCTCAACATTTAAGAGTCCCCAGAGCCAGGGCGTGACATCATGGGCTAAAACTTGTGTAAACAGGCAGAGGGCTGATAGTTTCTTCTTAAGATAAGTTAAGTGTTAATTGGGAAATCAATCCAAACACTAAATAGGCATATGGCATATATGACAACTGCATTTCGTTGACATTAAGATATTTTGATTCAATAATATTGCAGGTTGCAATTCTCTCTCAAATCTGGACGCATTCAAGGGGCTGTTGATAAACAGCTAACTTATTTTTGTCAATTGCTTTCAAAATACTTGATATAGATTTCCCATTTTTTACAAACAGATACATTTTAAATGGCCATCCCTACCATTTCCCTTCGATAGTGGGAGTCTTTAAGTGTTTCACAGATATCCTTTAGTTCCTCATTTGTTTCTGCAGGGTTTTGCAGCATTTCAAGTTGCCCCAAGGACTCTGACTCCTTTGGCTGCCGGGCCTCTATGGCCTCCATAACTTGGTTCAGAGCAGTCCTGAACTCTGTACGGATCATCTCCAGTTCCACCATTATCCTCTATGGCCTCCATAACTTGGTTCAGAGCAGTCCTGAACTCTGTACGGATCATCTCCAGTTCCACCATTATCCTCTATGGCCTCCATAACTTGGTTCAGAGCAGTCCTGAACTCTGTACGGATCATCTCCAGTTCCACCATTATCCTCTATGGCCTCCATAACTTGGTTCAGAGCAGTCCTGAACTCTGTACGGATCATCTCCAGTTCCACCATTATCCTCTATGGCCTCCATAACTTGGTTCAGAGCAGTCCTGAACTCTGTACGGATCATCTCCAGTTCCACCATTATCCTCTATGGCCTCCATAACTTGGTTCAGAGCAGTCCTGAACTCTGTACGGATCATCTCCAGTTCCACCATTATCCTCTATGGCCTCCATAACTTGGTTCAGAGCAGTCCTGAACACTGTACGGATCATCTCCAGTTCCACCATTATCCTCTATGGCCTCCATAACTTGGTTCAGAGCAGTCCTGAACTCTGTACGGATCATCTCCAGTTCCACCATTATCCTCTATGGCCTCCATAACTTGGTTCAGAGCAGTCCTGAACTCTGTACGGATCATCTCCAGTTTCACCATTATCCTCTATGGCCTCCATAACTTGGTTCAGAGCAGTCCTGAACTCTGTACGGATCATCTCCAGTTCCACCATTATCCTCTATGGCCTCCATAACTTGGTTCAGAGCAGTCCTGAACACTGTACGGATCATCTCCAGTTCCACCATTATCCTCTATGGCCTCCATAACTTGGTTCAGAGCAGTCCTGAACTCTGTACGGATAATCTCCAGTTCCACCATTATCCTCTATGGCCTCCATAACTTGGTTCAGAGCAGTCCTGAACTCTGTACGGATCATCTCCAGTTCCACCATTATCCTCTATGGCCTCCATAACTTGGTTCAGAGAAGTCCTGAACTCTGTACGGATAATCTCCAGTTCCACCATTATCCTCTATGGCCTCCATAACTTGGTTCAGAGCAGTCCTGAACTCTGTACGGATCATCTCCAGTTTCACCATTATCCTCTATGGCCTTCATAACTTGGTTCAGAGCAGTCCTGAACTCTGTACGGATCATCTCCAGTTCCACCATTATCCTCTATGGCCTCCATAACTTGGTTCAGAGCAGTCCTGAACTCTGTATAGATCATCTCCAGTTTCACCATTATCCTCTATGGCCTTCATAACTTGGTTCAGAGCAGTCCTGAACACTGTACGGATCATCTCCAGTTCCACCATTATCCTCTATGGCCTCCATAACTTGGTTCAGAGCAGTCCTGAACTCTGTACGGATCATCTCCAGTTCCACCATTATCCTCTATGGCCTCCATAACTTGGTTCAGAGCAGTCCTGAACTCTGTACGGATCATCTCCAGTTTCACCATTATCCTCATCTCCACTGCTTGAAGATCTGCAAAATAATAAAGAATCAACAGTTTTGCTGCAAGCAGCGTGAAAATACAAGCCATGAGTACCAGGCAGGACATGGATCAAGGCCATGTGAAATACCTCGATCAAAATATCCACCCTTCATATATATTAGTAGTATTGATAACCATGTATCTGCTGACAGCCAAACAATTTGGAATTGATGTTGCCATTACAAGAGAAGCAACATGTTGTAACATATAGGCTAGCATAATATACCTTTAATGTATCCAGCAGGCATCTCAGAAGCCACAGGCTCATCAAGCAGGGATGGCAGCTCTTGGTCTAAAATGTAAGAAAAAATCACGCTGTTATTTAAACTTTCTACATTTACGATTTCGAGATCAAAAGAAACCTGGTTCTGATGCTCTGTCTTGGCCAGCTTCTTCCTGGCTGCCACTTGGACTAACTGAGAAAACAGAAGGAAAAACATGAAGACATACTTTGCTTTTGAAACTGGCACAGAACCAAACGTGAAGGGATGTCAGTCAGGAGCTCAGTGGGAAGGTTAATGAATCCCAACAAAAGTAAATGCCAAGCATTATTTATTTATTTATTATGCTTTTAGTTTGATGGCAAATCCATACAGATATTTACAAACATGGCATCACACTTGTGTTTTACCCCAGAAGAATAGGGTGATTTCACTACTGTTGTAAATACAAGTTTCACCCATACACAGCACCACAAGTATTTGGAAAGTTCTAACAGTATGCACAAAGTAGTAATATGACTTTAAATAACCTCATATGCAAAAATATGATGGTAATTGTATTCTATTGAGTGGCTTTGAAAGGTTTGTAAAGCTATAATACTTCATACAATTCAATTGTTTACCCTAAAACTAATTGTTTACCCTAAAACTACAAAAAGACACTTACTGTCGCTCTGGCTTGAGGTGGCACATGGCCTCAAGTCCTCTGCATCTGCAACTTCAGAGAATATCACAGATGTCAAACCGTTACCACATTTATAGTACACACTTATCAGATTTTCCTGTTCATCTCATACAGTTGGTAGGAACAGAACTTTGAGAAAGTAGGCTTGTTTATCAGACTTGAAACATTATGTACCTTGTTGTAGGGTATTTTCAAAGACACTGGCTCTTGAAGTTACTAAAAATAAAAAAATAAAGAACTGTTACACTTTTGGTCACTAAATAATCAAGTATGTCAAGATCAGATGGGTGTGGTAATTTCTTGTCATATCAACTGTCATTAGGTCATGATTTCATGCCTTCTCAATTAAAGACTAGTACTTGCATTAACTGTAAGCTTTTCTTCACCCACATACTTGAATGTGTGTAAAACTTACCATCAACTTGCTGATTATACATTCAATGACCTAGTAGCCTAATGCAGGATCTTACCACTAGGGGCTGGTGGAAGCTGTGGCACTGTACGCTGGGCTTTGTCTTTTTCTGGAGTGCTTCACTTCCATCATCATCTTACGAAGGACAATACAAAAAAATACTCATTTATTTCATCTACTTCCTGATGCATGTAATACACACAATGGAATAAGAGCAGTTAAGAAATCCTCACCAGGTGGCTCTACACGGAATCTGATTGGTTTAGTCACCGCCCTCTTCGCTGGTTCCTCGTCAGATTCAACATTGGAGGTGTCAACCCCCCGTTTGGCTCGTTGCTCTGCCACAGAGTAATTGTCTGTACGTGCAATAAACATTGTCATAAATAGTTTCCTATTAACACTGGCAAACCGGCTAGAGTATTTGTAATTCACATAGTAATACTTTCAGCCAATACATATAGTACTTAAGAGGGGGAAGTTCCTGACTCTACTGACCAGGAGTGGGTTGCACCAGTTAGACGATAAGGTGGAAGAGATAAGTTGGACCTAACTACGCCCGACGTAATGATTTAGAAAATTGAACAAGATGTGACATGACTAGTCATGAAACACTTACCTTGGAAACTAGTTATAGATATATTCTATACGTCTACCCCACATTACACTTAGTTTTTACACCCTGGCGTAGCAAAAGCTATTACTTACAACCAGGTGGTGACACAGGTTTACGCCTGGCTTAGAACATATTCTACGTTGTAACTAGCCTTACGTGTAGGAGTATGTTCAACTGATGCAACCTGCTCCAGAGCCACACAACCAAGCATACATGGCAATATAAACGGGAGTGGATGGACAGTCAAATATTATTTTACCAGTTGATGAAAAGATGGAAATTCTGTACTACTCCCATAATATTTTGTCAGGCCGGTCTCCTCTATTAATGCCATTTCTTGGCCAGTAGCAACACAGGACCTGCAAGATATGAGACACTGTTTAAAGTGAACTATTTATCCATCTCTTTGCCTAAAAAGGGTAAACCATTTAACTGATCAACTCACCCCATCTCTCTTCTCCACCCACTGCTCTGGTACATCTTCAACATTGTTCTCTTTGACTAAATGTACAACATAATAATGCTGTATGCCCTGTGCAGAAAAACTAAACACCAATTCCACACTGTTCAAGTCTCTTGATTTACCAGCCAAGATAGTTTGCATAACTAATACAGCTTGTGAACTTGGCTGTAGCTAAATGGGGCTTGCTACAGGCTGTGCAAGATGGTAAGCACAACACGAGTGCACCCGTCACAGCCATAGTAGCCAGAATACATCTTTATGCATTTTACCACGGCTTTTGCAGGTGCATCACATGTTACAGAACAAACTTTCACTTGCAGTGTTGTGTCTCCCCACTTCAAGCCGGTCTGCATCAACTCTTTAAGCTCCAGCAAAGTGTCATTGAGGAATTCCAGGGAGCTTGGTTTCCATGATGCCATTGCAAGTGACAGAGGAAACACTGTGGGTGGTGATAGATTGATAGAGCACAAAAGTGGCCATAACGACATATTGGTACTTTTGAACAAAGGGAGACCATCCAGATGAAGGGATATTTCTAAAAGATTCAAATCTCCAACCACTGGTTTAGGATAGATGCTTAGATGTTTCACTAACTCCACCTTCACTTTAAATCTGACAAACTCCACATTAGACTTGACTTCAACAAAAACATTGGTGGTTTCTAGGAGAGTTCTAGCAGTGGAAGGCAAATCTGGGTGACCATTAGACTGCAGCATCTTCAGAAGTGCATCAACAGCATTGTGTTTCACTTGGAAATCACTTATCCAGGTTGCCAGGTCCTCTCTGAAGGTAGAATCTTTTTCAACATCATCATTGTCAGAGTCAGTTGTCTCCTGAATTGCACAACCAGCATTGGCTTCAGTCTCTGAATCTATGTCACTGTGTGATGGCAGTCTTGGCTTAGTACCACCTACTGTCTGGAGTTCACCATCTGACTCTTCCTCAGCGTGTGTTGGCAGTCTTGGAGGAGGTCAAAATGACATCCAGGCTCTGTCGCAGCCGGCCGCGACCGGGAGACTCCTGGGTGACGCACAATTGGCCCAGCGTTGTCCAGGGTAGGGTAGGGGAGGGAATGGCCGGCAGGGATGTAGCTCAGTTGATAGAGCATGGCGTTTGCAACGCCAGGGTTGTGGGTTTGATTCCCACGGGGGGCCGGTATAAAAAAAAAAAAAAAAAAAAAAAATCACTAACTGTAAGTCGCTCTGGATAAGAGCGTCTGCTAAATGACTAAAATGTAATGTAAATGTACTGCCTGGAGTTCACTATCTGACTCAATTTTCCTGTCAGATTCAGTAGAACTGGTATCTTCACTCTTGGTGTCAGACTGGCTGATGAGACTAGATCCACTTTCATTGTCATTTACTTCCTTCTCTACCCTTTTTTCTTAAGGTTGGTTTTCTCCCTTGACAATTTAGTCCAGATTCTATTGTATTCTCTCTTTCTTGAAGTACTCGACATCCGTATTACACCAGTGGATTTAACAGTCTGAAATTGATGAAACAATGATATGACAATGGCTCTACACATACAGTACAAAATGAAATTGGACTGCCTTACTTGTCCATTTAAAATGAATAACCAGTTAGACAACACACAGGTTTACCTTTTTTGAAGACATTTTCAATCTTTAGAACACTAAGTAAAGAAACGGAAAGAACATGAATCTCTACTACCCAAGACATTATCCATAATTTCCATCTTGAATCAGAACTGAAATGAGGAAAGAGATGACTACAGCTTCTCAGGCTATCTGACACTGCAAGGCATTTGAATAATGTTATGTGTTATAGAACGGATAAATTGCACTTTTCATTATCTGGATTGTTTAAATTCAGTCAGCCCTGTAGTAAAAGTGTATGTATCAAGCCGTATCATGCATTATATATTTTTACGTGCTTATGCTAGTAATAGACCGATGTTGTTCTTCATCAGGACCTAAGAACACGATTACTCAACCCTGTAACACAGGCTGTGGTTACACGCGGCACTATCCAAGTAACGTAGCTAGGCTAAACTATCTATTAGCCAACTGGCTAATTAGCTAACTGACTGGCAAGCTTCCTCGCTAGTTAGATAGCCTGACATCATCAACATGTCTTTATCTGGGGAGCTGGGAGTACACTAAGTTACTTGGTTTAAATAGTACACGCCGGATAACTTACCTTTCGTAAAAACTTACAAGAGGTGAACTGTGTTCGGTCAGTCGGAGTCAATGGCGTCTTCGCTGTTAAGCTGTGTTGTTTCACTTTTACCAATTAGTACGGTAGGTGTTTCTTTCTGGCTCCATCCTCAGTATTGTTAGTTGCCACACCCACTTCTATATTTGCAATGACGGATAATGGAGTCAAAATGAATATTCAGGATGAACCGTCGTCAGGCCACCACTACTGCTAGCTGCTTTATAATGATTTGTAAAAATTATTATTATTGTTATAGGCTACATTCATAAATTAATATAATAAAAATATATAATTTGTAGGTATCGTTCCCTCTTCCATAGGCCTATACTGAGGTCAAAATGACATTATTAATTTCCATACATTTATTACATCGGTAGAATTATGGAAAAATATATTGCGGAGGGGAAGAGCTGGATCCACTTCCTTTACTCAAAGCACAAGTACAATTGGCCCAGCGTCGTCCAGGGTAGGGGAGGGATTTGGCCGGCAGGGGATGTAGCTCAGTTGGTAGAGCATGGCGTTTGCAACGCCAGGGTTGTGGGTTCGATAAAATAATGTATGCACTAACTGTAAGTCGCTCTGGATAAGAGCGTCTGCTAAATGACTAAAATGTAAATGTAAATGTAAGTATGCTGGTCCCAATATCTTGGGATCTAAAGTACTTATTTAGAACCTAACAAATGTTCCTACACACTTAGAAAGACAACGTTACAAGTGTACCACCACTTGACTTAAAGACAACGTTCCAAAATGCATTGAAATCATTCTGATTGTAACGTTATATGAAGACAAAAACCATAGCTCTAAATGTAACGTTATGAAATGTTCCTAGGATATCTCCAAAATAACATGATATTCAGTACCTTTCATGGACTATCAAGGAATGTTTTTAAAGTTCCCATGATGTCCGTATAGCGACCAGATATTTATAACCTCTATAATACTTATTAGAAACGTTATGAATGTGCCTGTAATGTCCCAAACAGGCTATGACATTCAGTACCTCTGGAAGACTTAAGGGGAATGTTACAAATGTCTCAGTTACGCTCCTTGTTACCTGGGTTGTTGCGATTTTTGTGGGACTGGAGAACAATTTTACATTTACATTTTATGCCAGGAAAGTAAAATAAGGTTATTACCTGGATTCTATGCTTTTAAAATGACTGCTATTCCTGAAAAGTATAGAACACTTTAGTTTCCGGTTCTTTTTGACTTTCTTTTTCGGTTGAACCGGTTCCAACCCTAGATTACAACACACGTAGAAAACTGCTGGACATTACATTCAGGCAGCTTCAAAATAGTAGTGCAACCGTCAACTTCTCTCTCTAATGCATCCGCACTGTCTGCAGTGAAGTATGTTGATGTAAACGAACTCAGAAATCTCAAATAAATTGATTATTTATTAAATGATCTTGATGAAATTATGTACATTCAATCACGCAGACAAACCCAAAGTCTCTAGTTAGCTATGTGACTTGTAAAATAGGTTTTATCACGTTCTTCACTCACTTGGTTTGACACAAAAATAACACGTAGCTAAAACCTTTACCAAACTTGATAATACCTTGACGTATTTGTGACCTAGCATGTTATGAAATGTTATTTCTAAATTAGAAAGTTGAAACGTGCTATTACATAACTGTAGTAATACATTTGAAACGGACACAACAGCTATTGTCTTTATAGCAGTTTTAGCGCTTTTTTCTTTATCTGAAGAATGGTGCCCGCCTGACGGCTGAGGTATAAGAGGTAGAGACGGTCTCCAAGATGGCCGACCGTTGTTTTCAACGTAATCTACTCACGTTCTCATCAGGCCAGGGTTCTGGTTGGGAAGTAGCCATCCTATGTACCTAGAGGAGACTGGCGGTAGGGTCCTATGGGGTAACTCGCCCCCCCTAAGAACAATGTCTAATTGCTGACACAAAAAAGCTACATTTGGGGGGGGGGATTATGTGGATGAAGGTCATGCTTAGGCTAATGAGCTATAAAGGGAAATAAATTGCTACAGTTTACATCTTTTGAGTTATTTAATGAAATGTTGTTTTTAGAAAAGGGGTGTTTTTTAAAGTCGCGGGGTAAGTGCCCCCCTTCAGAATTGCCCATTTAAATAAATGTAGCCTATTCATTCATTACTACATTTAGCTAACATTAGATGGTTAACCCAGATATCCTTACCTTTGCCTCGATTCGGCAGTCTTGTCCAGATCATCATGGCATTTGTAGTTATTGGCCCAGCGTCGTCCAGGGTAGGGTAGGGGAGGGAATGGCCGGCAGGGAGGTAGCTCAGTTGGTAGAGCATGGTGTTTGCAACGCCAGGGTTGTGGGTTCGATTCCCATGGGGTATGAAAATTAAAAAAGAATAATGTATGCACTAACTGTAAGTCGCTCTGGATAAGAGTGTCTGCTAAATGACGTAAAATGTATATGTAGTTTTTTAGGATAGCCACATTAGCAGTTAATTAGTGTTTCTTTTTGGGGGGTAAATGCAGGTGAATATATTGATCAAAGTCACCTTGTCCTAGAGAGATTTACACTGTTATCAAAATGTTACGCCAGGGTAAGCCTATCTTCTACCCTATGTAAAGCTGGGACATATAAGATACCCCGTAAAAATAAAAATAAACACTCTAAAATGTGAAGTTTTGTCACACAACACAATGCCCAGTGGTGTAAAGTACTTAAGTAAAAATACTTTAAAGTACTACTTAAGTCTTTTTTAGGGGTATCTGTACTTTATTATTTATTTTTTTGACAACTTTTACTTCACTACATTCCGAAAGAAAAATATGTACTTTTTACTCCATACATTTTCCCTGACACCCAAAAGTACTCATTACATTTTGAATGCTTAGGACAGAAAGAATGGTCAAATTCACGCAATTATCAAGAGAACATCCCAGGTTATCCCTACTGCCTCTGATCTGGTGGACTCACTAAACACATGTTTAGTTTGTAAATGATGTCTGAGTGTTGGAGTGTGCCCCTGGCTATCCATAAATAAATAAATAAATAAATAAAAAATGGTGTCATATGGTTTACTTAATAAGGAATTTGAAATTATTTATATGTTTACTTTTACTTTTGATAGTGAAGTATATTTTAGCAATTACATTTACTTTTGATAATTAAGTATATTTAAATCCAAATACTTTTAGACTTTTACTCAAGTAGTATTTTACTGGGTGACATTCACTTTTACTTGAGTCATTTTCTATTAAGGTATCTTTACTTTTACTCAAGTATGACATTTGGGTGCTTTTTCTACCACTGACAATGCCCCAGATGTCTCAAGTTTTGAGGGAGCATGCAATTGGCATGCTGACTGCAGGAATGTCCTCCAGAGCTGTTGCCAGATAATTTAATGTAATTTCTATATCATAAGCCACCTCCAACTTTGTTTTTGTGAAATTGGCAGTATGCCCAACCACCCTCACAACTGCAGACCATGTGTATGGTGGTGTGTGGGCGAGCGGTTTGCTGATGTCAATGTCATGAACACAGTACCCCATGTTAGTGTCAGGGTTTTGGTATGGGCAGGCATAAGATACAGAGAAGGAACAAAATTTCATTTTATCAATGGCAAATTGAATTCACAGAGATACCATCACTAGATCCTGAGGCCCATTGTCCTGCCGACATCACGTCATGTTTCAGCATGATAAGGCACGGCCCAATGTCGCAAGGATCTGTACACAATTCATGGAGGCTGAAAATATCCCAGTTCTTCCATGTCCTGCATACTCACCAGACATGTCAACCATTGAGCATGTTTGGGAGGGCTGGATCGACGTGTAACACAGCTTGTTCCAGTTCCCGTCAATATACAGCAACTTCACACAGCCACTGAAGAGGAATGGGACAACATTCCACAGGCCACAATCAACAGATTGATCAACTCTATGCAAAGTAGAAGTGTCCCGGAGGAGGAGGAGGCAGCGGCAGATACCCCGTTCTCATGTAATGGGGTAGGGCCCAGTGATGCCAACTTAGCTATTTTGTTGCTAGATTTAGCAACTTTTCAGACTACCCTGGCAACTTTTTTTTCAAACAGCACCTAGCAACAAATTTAGCTACTTTGGAAATTTTTGCAACATTTGAAAATTGACTCAAACACTAAAATGCACACAATTTCTCTCAAAATGACACTAAAACGATTTTCTCTGTCACACACTCAGTCACAACACACATGGCTGGCTGCAAAAGTGCATTGTGAGTGACTTCAGCAGCAGGCGCTCAGCTCGTGCACAGGCAGCAGCAGGCCAGCCAAGCAGCGCAACAACCTGGAGAGAGATGCCTAGCACACACATCATTATTTGAGTTAAGTTTCTTGTTCAATAAGATAGCATATATATTACATTTTAGTCATTTAGCAGACGCTCTTATCCAGAGCGACTTACAGTTAGTGAATACAATTTTTTTTAATAAAATGTATACTGGCCCCCCCTGGGAATCGAACCCACAACCCTGGCGTTGCAAACGCCATGCTCTATCAACTGAGCTACATCCCTGCCGGCCATTCCCTCCCCTACCCTGGACGACGCTGGGCTGCGACAGAGCCTGGATTCGAACCAGGATCTCTAGTGGCACAGTTAGCACTGCGATGCAGTGCCTTAGACCACTGCACCACTCAGGAGGGTTATTAGCTTGTACCTATAATTGTTGATCAGTTAGGTAGCATGTTTACTAACTACCAATACACTACTAGTTAATAAGAAAATAAATCAAATGTAATTGTTCAATAATTCAATGTGTAACTAAAAATATCTGATCATATAAAATGTTATGTGTTTATATTACTTTTGCAAATACAAATATGTGATAATAAACAAACAATAAACAAATCTAAACTAACTAATGTCAAATCATATTTGTCGCCGAGATGGCCAGTCAATTTGATTAACGTTATTGTTTATTCTACGCAATGTTGCAGTTTTACGTTATTACGTAATGACTGGTAGGGCCGTCCCAGGGATCCCGGAATGCACGGACTGTTGCACTGTGGTGGGAAACAGGAAGTTCCGGCAGGCGCGCCCATGCCACGTTCTTCAGAATAAAGAAGATAACCTTTGTGTCCGTTTCTATTTATTACTACAGGTATGTAATAGCACGATTAAACGTTCTAATGTCGAAAGAACATGTCATACCATGTTAGGTATCACATCCGTTAAGGTATTATCACGTTTGGTAAAGGTTTGATGTGTTATTTTTGTGTCAAACCGATTGAGTGAAAGAACGTGGTAAAAACTATTTTACAAGTCACATAGCTAGATACTTTGGGTTTGTCTGAGTGGATGTACATAATTTTCTCATGTTAGTTCAATAAATAATCAATTTATTTTAGATTTCTGAGTTCGTTTAGCATATTATTGTTTTTGTGTTAAATTCACGAGTTGGTAAAATGGCGGCTACTCTCCGTCAGCCTTCAACGGGACTTCAGTGAGGACAGTGCGGGTGCATCAGATAGAGACAATTTCACGGTTGCACTACTGTTTTGAAGATGAATGTAATGATTATCAGTTTTCTACATGTGTACTACTTTTCAGACATATTCTGTTGTTATCAATAAATGTTGCTATGGTGTGAACAGGAAATACAATTGGTTTTTGATTTAAGTAATACAGTGAAGACAAGGTTATTAAGGAAATTAGACACTTAACTTAAATTAACACCCAAAATGAGTATTAGCACCTATTTCAGTCCAAGTCAAGCACTGAATTAGATAATTGAACAAGAAAAAAGTGAAAATATTTTTAGAGAATAAAGAAAGTGCCAGAACTGTCAAGACAATAACTTTTGTGTCTGTTTCTCTTTATTACTACTGGCCGATTCAGATAAGTCTGAGGCCGGTAACATCAACAGTGAGGACAAAACCCAGCCTGCCTCACTCCTTCCACACTGAGTCCAAACCTACAGTCACTCAGTCCTGATTGTGACAGTTGAGCCCAGTTTACTGCAGGATCCAGAGATGGCATCAGTGAAGCTGGAAGACTGCAGTCAAACATTGGAGCTGAATGTCAACATTAAAGATGAAGAAGAGGAGGAGAAGAATGGGAAATCTGTTTGTCACGGTAAGAGTAGGTTCTAGATAACTACGTTTGTTGGACATGATTTGGAAAGGCACACACACACCAGTGCATTCGGAAAGTATTCAGACCCCTGGACTTTTTCGACATTTTGTTACGTTTCAGCCTGATTGTAAAATTGATTAAATTGTTTTTTTCCCTCATCAATCTACACACAATACCCCATAATGACAAAGCAAAAACTGGTTTTTATCAGTTGTTGCAAAAACAACAACAACTGAACAATTACATTTACATAAGTATTCAGACCCTTTACTCAGTACTTTGTTTAAGCACCTTTGGCAGTGATTACAGCCAAAGTCTTAATGTGTATGACGCTACAAGCTTGGCACACCTGTATTTGGGGAGTTTCTCCCATTCCTCTCAGCAGATCCTCTCAAGCTCTGTCAGGTTGGATGGGGCGCGTCGCTGCACAGCTATTTTCAGGTCTCCAGAGATGTTCGATTGGGTTTAAGTCCCGGCTCTGGCTGGGCCACTCAAGGACATTCAGAGACTTGTCCCGAAGCCACTCCTGCGTTGTCTTGGCTGTGTGCTTAGGGTCGTTGTCCTGTTGGAAGGTGAACCTTCGCCCCGGTCTTGAGGTCCTGAGCGCACTGGAGCAGGTTATCATCAAGGATCTCTCTGTACTTTGCTCCAATCATCTTTCCCTCGATCCTGACTAGGCTCCCAGTCCCTGCCGCTGAACAACATCACAGCAGCATGATGCTTCCACTGCCATGCTTCACCATAAGGATGGTGCCAGGTTTCCTCCAGACGTGATGCTTGTCATTCAGGCCAAGAAGTTAAATCTTGGTTTCATCAGACCAAATAATCTTGTTTCTCATGGTCCGAGTCCTTTAGGTGCCTTTTGGCAAACTCGAAGCGGGCTGTCATGTGCTTTTTGCTGAGGAGTGGCTTCCGTCTGGCCACTCTACCATAAAGGCCTGATTGGTGGAGTGCTGCAGAGATGGTTGTCCTTCTGGAAGGTTCTCACATTTCCATAGAGGAACTCTGGAGCTCTGTCAGAGTGACCATCATGTTCTTGGTCACCTATATAGACAGTTGTGTGACTTTCCAAATCATCTCCAATCAATTGAATTTACCACAGTTGGACTCCAATTAAGTTTTAGAAACATCTCAAGGATGATCAATGGAAACAGTATCCACCTGAGAAAAATGTAGAGGTTCATAGTCTCATAGCAAAGGGTGTGAATACTTATGTAAACAAGGTATTTCTGCTGTTTTATTTTTAATACATTTGCAAAAAATGTCTAAGAACCTGTTTTCACTTTGTCATTATGAGGTATTGTGTGTAGATTGATGAGGATTTTTTTTATTTAATCCATTTCAGAATAAGGCTGTAATGAATCAAATTGTGGAAAAAGTAAAGGGGTCTGAGTACTTTCCTAATGCACTGTACATATCCAAAAGTGGACCTAGAAGTTTGTCCTTAAATATATATTGGGAGCCCATCTGGACCTTCCGCTTAACCTCCCTTCATATCGAAAATAGCATCAGATATTTCAACACCATCTAATTTCTTTTACAGATCCAATTTAGTGTCTTCTGAAGTAGAGGGAAAATCAAGACCTGACTAGTTCAGTTCTCAGGAGATTCAGAGTTGTAAAGTGTGTTGTAGTAGGAAGCAAATGTTTGGTTTATTTCTACAGGATCCATTGATAATTGTCCTTGTAAATTATGAATTGCATTAAATGCTGAATTTTACTTCTTAATGTGCCAGGCCAGCAATTTACCAGGTTTTTCACCTTGATCATAGAAGGACTGTTTCAGCCTAGTTAAGCTGTTTGCAGCCTTTGAGGTGGGAAGTTCTTCATACTGAGCTTTAAGACCAAATCATTCCTTGTTTACTGCTACTGAGTTATCCAAAAAAGCTTCCCTCTCCAATTCTCTCATTTTCTGATTTATTTTATTTGAAACTGGTAAAATGTATAATTTGCCCCCAAATATGTGCTTTGAAAGCCTCCCTTCTGGTACTCGCTGACATTTGGTCAGTGTTCAATGTCAAATAAACATCTATATGCACTCCAACGTAATGTAAGAAGTCTGGGTCCTGTAACCAGCTGGGATGCAAACGCCATCTAGAGGATCCTTTTACTAGTTTTGTATCCCTATAGAATAATGACACAGGGGAATGGTCATTCAAAACAATAGTATCATATCCACTTCCTGCTACATTGGGAAGCAATGAGCAAGAAACTAAAAAGTAGTCTACATGAGAATATGATTTAAATGTTGACGAGTAACATGAGTACTCCCTTTTACTCGGGTACTGAGTCCTCCAAGGTTCACATAGATTTAAATCCTTAATGAAATGCTGTAATTTCTTTCTACTCTGCGAGTGGGAAGTGTCTAAACCAGAGGAGCAATCTAGATGAGGATCAAGAGTGCAATTAAAGTCCCCTGCCATTAGGACTTTACTAGGAATGGAGGCTATCAATAGAAATACATTCTCATAGAATTTGGGATGATCATCATTAGGACCATGAACATTAAACATATTAATATGCTCATTCAAAAGAGTTTCCTGTATCAAAATGTATCTACCAGCTGTATCAGTTATAATAGTATCCACTTGAAACGGAACAGATTAGTGAATTAAAACCATAACACCATGAGAATGAGAGGAGAAACAGGATGCTACTACTTGCCCTTGTCATCTCCTGCATACTTTAAGTAGCTCATCCTTCAACAAGTGAGTTTCTTGTAGGAACACAATAGATGAATGAAGTTGTTTAAGCCTAGTAATAACCTGTTTTAAGCTTGGATAGTTTACAAACTCCACAGACATTCCACAAAATAAATTAAAGTTTTGCATTTGAAGTCATTTAATCAAAGATGTAAACATGGAATAAGCTATAGAATAAAGGCATATCTAAAATCTGTTTAGTAACCACAAGGACCACATTAATATTTTGTAGTGAGGAAAATATGTAAAGATCTGTTGAAACAAACATAAATATTTCCTAACAGTAAAACACTGAACTCCATTCCACTGTCTCCCTAACCGAGACAACCAACGCTTCCTCTCCCACCTCCCCCTAATCGTAGAGTGTAGCTTGGTGGACGACTGATCCATTAAAGGGAGCAGTCTAACCTAAGCGACGCTAAACAAAACAAAGTATCTCCTGCCTTCTCTCGGCCATTACTTCTCACAAACAAAACAAAAGGCCTATCTAGCAAGTGAAATATCACGTAGTATTTGTTTGAAAAGTAGCAAAGAATAGCTCCACCTAAAACAGTAACGCTAGTTAGTGAAGCCTGAGACTAACTTTACAGTATGGACCGTCCAAAATAGTCGTAGATGATCCACAACACAGGGTCTTTTGCTAGTAGCTACCAAGTAACAAAATGGCGGATACATATAGCGTTAACGGACTACATTTACATTTACGTCATTTAGCAGACGCTCTTATCCAGAGCGACTTACAAATTGGTGCATTCACCTTATAGCCAGTGGGATAACCACTTTACAATATGTTTTTCTTTTTTTCTTTCTTTGGGGTGGGGTAAGGGGGGACAGAAGGATTACTTTATCCTATCCCAGTTATTCCTTAAAGAGGTGGGGTTTCAAGTGTCTCCGGAAGGTGGTGAGTGACTTCGCTGTCCTGGCGTTGTGAGGGAGCTTGTTCCACCATTGGGGTGCCAGAGCAGCGAACAGTTTTGACTGGGCTGAGCGGGAACTTTGCTTCCGCAGCGGTAGGGGGGCCAGCAGGCCAGAGGTGGATGAACGCAATGCCCTTGTTTGGGTGTAGGGACTGATCAGAGCCTGAAGGTACGGAGGTGCCGTTCCCCTCACAGCTCCGTAGGCAAGCACCATGGTCTTGTAGCAGATGCGAGCTTCAACTGGAAGCCAGTGGAGTGTGCGGAGGAGCGGGGTGACGTTGGAGAACTTGGGAAGGTTGAACACCAGACGGGCTGCGGCATTCTGGATGAGTTGTAGGGGTTTAATGGCACAGGCAGGGAGCCCAGCCAACAGCGAGTTGCAGTAATCCAGACAGGAGATGACAAGTGCCTGGATTAGGACCTATGCCGCTTCCTGTGTAAGGCAGGGTCGTACTCTCCAAATGTTGTAGAGCATGAACCTACAGGATCGGATTACCGCCTTGATGTTAGCGGAGAAAGACAGGGTGTTGTCCAGGGTCACGCCAAGCCTCTTTGCACTCTGGGAGGAGGACACAACGGAGTTGTCAACCGTGATGGCGAGATCATGGAACGGGCAGTCCTTCCCCGGGAGGAAGAGCAGCTCCGTCTTGCCGAGGTTCAGCTTGAGGTAGTGATCCGTCATCCACACTGATATGTCTGCCAGACATGCAGAGATGTGATTCGCCACCTGGTTATCAGAAGGGGGAAAGGAGAAGATTAGTTGTGTGTTGTCTGCGTAGCAATGATAGGAGAGGCCATGTGAGGATATGACAGAGCCAAGTGACTGGGTGTATAGCGAGAATAGGAGAGGGCCTATAACTGAGCCCTGGGGGACACGAGTGGTGAGAGCACGTGGTGCGGAGACAGATTCTCGCCACGCCACTTGCTGGAGCGACCAGTCAGTTAGGACGCAATCCAAGAGTGAGCCGCGCCGGAGATGCCCAACTCGGAGAGGGTGGAGAGGAGGATCTGATGGTTCACAGTATCAAAGGCAGCAGACAGGTCTAGAAGGACAAGAGCAGAGGAGAGAGAGTTAGCTTTAGCAGTGCGGAGAGCCTCCGTGACACAGAGAAGAGCAGTCTCAGTTGAATGACCAGTCTTGAAACCTGACTGGTTTGGATCAAGAAGGTCATTCTGAGAGAGATAGCAAGAGAGTTGGCTAGAGACGGCACGCTCAAGAGTTTTGGAGAGAAAAGAAAGAAGGGATACTGGTCTGTAGTTGTTGACATCGGAGGGATCGAGTGTAGGTTTTTTGAGAAGGGGTGCAACTCTCGCTCTCTTGAAGACGGAAGGGGCATAGCCAGCGGTCAAGGATGAGTTGATGAGGTAAGGGAGAAGGTCACCGGAGATGCTCTGGAGAAGAGAGAAGGGGATAGGGTCAAGCGGGCAGGTTGTTGGGAGGCCGGCCGTCACAAGTCGCAAGATTTCATCTGGAGAGAGAGGGGAGAAAGAAGTCAAAGCATAGGGTAGGGCAGTGTGAGCAGGACCAGCAGTGTCATTTGACTTAACAAACGAGGATCGGATGTCGTCAACCTTCTTTTCAAAATGGTTGACGAAGTCATCCACAGAGAGAAGGGGGGGGGGGATTCAGCAGGGAGGAGAAGGTGGCAAAGAGCTTCCTAGGGTTAGAGGCAGATGCTTGGAATTTAGAGTGGTATAAAGTGGCTTTAGCAGCAGAAACAGAGGAAGAAAATGTAGAGAGGAGGGAGTGAAAAGATGCCAGGTCCGCAGGGAGTCTAGTTTTCCTCAATTTCTGCTCGGCTGCCCGGAGCCCTGTTCTGTGAGCTCGTAATGAGTCATCAAGCCACAGAGCAGGAGGGGAGGACCGAGCCGGCCGGGAGGATAGGGGACATAGAGAGTCAAAGGATGCAGAAAGGGAGGAGAGGAGGGTTGAGGAGGCAGAATCAGGAGATTGGAGGGAGAAGGATTGAGCAGAGGGAAGAGATGATAGGATGGAAGAGGAGAGAGTAGCTGGAGAGAGAGAGCGAAGGTTGTGGCGGCGCATTACCAACTGAGTAGGGGCAGAGTGAGTAGTGTTGGAGGAGAGCGAGAGAGAAAAGGATACAAAGTAGTGGTCGGAGACATGGAGGGGAGTTGCAGTGAGATTAGTAGAAGAACAGCATCTAGTAAAGATTAGGTCAAGCGTATTGCCTGCCTTGTGAGTAGGGGGGGATGGTGAGAGGGTGAGGTCAAAAGAGGAGAGGAGTGGAAAGAAGGAGGCAGAGAGAAATGAGTCAAAGGTAGATGTAGGGAGGTTAAAGTCACCCAGAACTGTGAGGGGTGAGCCATCCTCAGGAAAGGAACTTATCAAGGCGTCAAGCTCATTGATGAACTCTCCAAGGGAACCTGGAGGGCGATAAATGACAAGGATGTTAAGCTTGAATGGGCTAGTGACTGTGACAGCATGGAATTCAAATGAGGAGATAGACAGATGGGTCAGGGGAAAAAGAGAGAATGTCCACTTGGGAGAGATGAGGATTCCTGTGCCACCACCCCGCTGACCAGATGCTCTCGGGGTATGCGAGAACACATGGTCAGACGAGGAGAGAGCAGTAGGAGTAGCAGTGTTTTCAGTGGTAATCCATGTTTCCGTCAGCGTCAAGAAGTCGAGGGACTGGAGGGTAGCATAGGCTGAGATGAACTCTGCCTTGTTGGCCGCAGAACGGCAGTTCCAGAGGCTGCCGGAAACCTGGAACTCCACGGGGGTCGTGCGTGCAGGGACCACCAGGTTAGAGAGGCAGCAGCCACGCGGTGTAAGGCGTTTGTATAGCCTGTGCGGAGAGGAGACAACAGGGATAGACAGAGGTATAGTTGACAGGCTACAGAAAATGCAAAGGAGATCGGAATGAAATGAACTAAACATCTGGGAAAGCGAGAGAGCGGGGCCTCCCTCACTTACGTTAATTACAGGCACTCTTAAGCGTGAAACAACTATCCACAGTTGCTAATAGTTACCAGTAGCTACCCGCTAGCTAGTCCAGGTAGTGGGTAGCTAGCTAGCCTCGTGCTTCACCGGGCTCAGTCGAATACAATACTTACCTACAATAATTACATACAACAACCCACGATAACTACCTACAATACCTAACTACAATCTAACTACATAGTTTAAGCTTTACTCTACACCATATAAGCCATATAAGCCAAGCTTACCTCCCGCCAGAGAGAGACACAACCTCACCCGACGAACGGGTGTTAACGTAGTATATCATGATACGTTTATAAACCAAAAAAAGTTTCAAAGACCAGAAATGAACAGCCTACGTGAGAAAAAGAGATCGTTGAATATGTGCTACGTTACCCAAAGGCCCTATGCACATGATGTTAGGCTTGCACCTGAGTGTCAATCATTTTAGTACAAGGACATGATCGAAAGGCCTCCATCATTCTTAAATGGAAGAAGTGTGGAACCACCAATACTTTTTCTAGAGCTGGCTGCCCGGACAAACTAAGCAATCGGGGGAGAAAGGCCTTGGTCAGGGAGGTCACTGAGAAGCCGGTGGTCACTCTGACAGAGCTCCAGAGTTCTGTGGCGATAGGAGAACCTTCCAGAAGGACAACCATCTCTGCAGAACTCCACCAATCAGGCCTTTATGGTAGAGTGGCTAGACGGAAGCCACTCCTCATGAAAAGGCACATGACTGCCCGCTGGGAGTTTGGCAAAAGACACCTAAAGGACTCTCAGACCATGAGAAACAAGATTCTCTGGTCTGATGAAACCAAGATTGAACTCTTTGGCCTGAATGCCAAGCGTCACGTCTGGAGGAATCCTGGCACCATTCCAACGGTGAAGCATGGTGGTGGAAGCATCATGCTGTGGGGATGTTTTTCAGTGGCAAGGACTGGGAGACTAGTCAGGATCGAGGGAAAGATGAACGGAGCAAAGTACAGAGAGACCTGAAAATAGCTGTGTGGCGACACTACCCATCTAACCTGACAAGCTTGAGAGGATCTGCTGAGAAACTCCCCAAATACAGGTATGCCAAGCTTATAGCGTCATACCCAAGAAGACTTGAGGCTGTAATCACTGCCAAAGGTGCTTCAACAAAGTACTGAGTAAAGTCTGAATACAGTTTTTATTATTATTATGTTTGCAAAAATGGTGTCATAAAACCTACCCGTCAAACAGGGAAATGGTTCCATTCATTTTTCCTTTTTATTCATTTTACATTTACATTTTAGTCATTTAGCAGACGCTCTTATCCAGAGCGACTTACAGTTAGTGAATAAAAAATTTTTTTATACTGGCCCCCCCGTGGGAATCGAACCCACAACCCTGGCGTTGCAAACGCCATGCTCTACCAACTGAGCTACATCCCTGCCAGCCATTCCCTCCCCTACCCTGGACGACCCTGGGCCAATTGTGCGCCGCCCATGAGTCTCCCGGCTGCGACAGAGCCTGGATTCGAACCAGGATCTCTAGTGGCACAGTTAGCACTGCGATGCAGTGCCTTAGACCACTGCGCCACTCAGGAGTATATTATTCATTTGAGAAACACTTAAAATAAGGGCTGTGTTTCGTGTAGGCTTACCCTGGCGTGACTATTAGCAATATATTCTGCTCTATTTCCTCTCAGATTTTAAAACGCTAATTATCATAAAAGTAGACATCATGCAAAACAACAAATCACTGCAAACTCCTGCACGTTTGCTACAGGTGTTGTGTCAATTTAAAACTTGCACAAGACAGTTCACAGATTTGTCCATTTAAATAAATGTAGCCTATTTATTCATTACTAAATTTAGCTAACATTATATAGTTAACCCAGAGATCTTTACCTTTGACTCGATTCGGCAATTTTGTCCAGATCATCATGGCATTTGTAGTTCTTTATGATAGCCACATTAGCAGCTAATTACCATTTTATTTTTGTGGGGGTAAATATAGGCAAATATATTGATAAAAGTCACCTTGTCCTAGAGAGATTTACACGGTTATCAAAACGCCACGCCAGGGTAAGCCTACATGAAACACAGCCCTTATTTTAAGTGTTTCTAAAATCCCCTATGAGAAAAATGAATGGTGTAAAAAATAATTGGAACCATTTCCTTGTTTGACTGCTAGGTTTTATGGCTATTATCATTTATACTGTGGTACTCCATTGGTGTGCAGCTACCCGAAGCTAGTGGGGTGTGGATGAGGTGAGACACGTGGTAAGATGGCGGACAAGAAAAAACGTGGAGTGGGGGATGCACAAACCTTCTGGAAGATCTGATGAAGGAGAAGATGGTGGACAAGGACAAAGGAGAAAAGTGGAATATGTTTTGAGTGAATATGGAATGAAAGATCTCACAGAACTTTTAGAAGAGCTACAGGAGGAAAGTGAACGTGACGAGAGTGAGGATGAATTAACTGTGGTGGCAGGTGCAGTGATGACAGCTGAGAAGGAGCTGAGTGTAGAGGGAAGCAGTGTGGTGAGGGAGGTTATCGTCTAGTGTATAAAGAGGGATACGTCCTCCAGTAGCTCAGAGATGGAACCTGGTGAGAGTGAGGATGAAGGACCTGCGGTGAGGAACTCCGAGTTCGGGCCTCGTTCCCAGGATGATTCTGGCCCAGTGGGACTGAGATTTGTAGAGAGAATGGATCCATATGTGGTGTCAGGTTAGGTGGAGAAGAGGTTGGGGACTGTTGAGTTGGTCGTAGCCGGCCGCGACCGGGAGACCCATGGGGCGGCGCACAATTGGCCCAGCGTCGTCCAGGGTAGGGGAGGGAATGGCCGGCAGGGATGTAGCTCAGTTGGTAGAGCATGGCGTTTGCAACGCCAGGGTTGTGGGTTCGATTCCCACAGGGGGCCAGTATAAAAAAATATATTAATAATAATGTATGCACTCACTAACTGTAAGTCGCTCTGGATAAGCGCGTCTGCTAAATGACTAAAATGTAAATGTTGGTGAAGGTAACTCGGAGTGGACTCGTGATTATTTATTGTTTCTTCTCTGTCCAGAGGGAGCGGGCGCTGCGGATTACTTGATTAGAGACAGGAATTGTGACTTGAATTGCTCTACGGAACAGGGTGGCATTGAAAGGAGTGATAACGGGGTTAGGTTTAAGTGTTGAGGATATGCAGTTGAAATGGAAGATTCCGTTTGGTGAGACGTAGATCCGGTGTAGAGCGTGGGGAAACGGAGTATACATTATCTGTCATGCTGGATTTTGATAGATAGTCTCTGCCCGATAAGGTCAAGGTAGGAAGTGTCAGTTATCCCGTGAGCGATTTTGTTCCGTAAATACTACAGTGTTTTAGGGGTGAAGTTTATGGGCCTGTTGCAGCAGTGTGTAGGAGTGAGATGCCATGATGTGACAAGTGTGCAGGAGGGCATGAGATGAAGAAATGTGTGGTATCGGTGGAGAAAGTTCTGTGTGTTAGTTGTGGGGGTGCTAACGGGCTGGAGATCTGAGGTGTCAGGTGAGAGAAAGGCAGTTTGAGGTTGCCAGGGTTACAGTAGTACAGAAAGTGTTGTATGCAGAAGCAGTGAAGGGAGTGGTAGAGGAAGATGGGTACAGGGTGAGGGATCTTGAGAGGATTTCTATGAGTAAGCAGAGACCAAGAGAGAGTGATGGGAAGAATATGTGCTTCAGTAAGGAAGCATTTATAGCAATGGTTGTCAATTGTACTGCAGAAATGGATAAAAAAGTCCCAGAAAATAGAGGCTGTGGTGGCAGTGGCAGAGAAGTACTTGGGATTGCGAGGATTTACTGCAGAACAGCTGCAGGGGGTGTTGAGTGGTAGTGGTCTGGCGTAGGACTAGATGGTGTTAAATAGTGGAATGGGGTGGTGGGTTTTTGTCGTGGACAATCGCCACGAAGGGACTCAAAGTCAAATGAGTCCCTTGTTGGAGAGGTTCCAACAAACGTAAAAGCACCATAGTACACGTCGGTCGGGAGCTCTGCCGGGGCAGTCCCGTTAGTTGTCCTATATACTGCTTACACAGACAAGTTATATTTGCATGATTTTAGCTTTATTAATAATTAATTAATCATTAACATTTGGTTCCTGCATGTGACCGACCAATACCGCACAAGGCTTCTTCTCTCCAAGCTGAGACCTTGAAACTGAGATATCCCTTTTGGATCCCAGAACAATGTTCTGGGCGTACTGCCAATTGGTCTGAGGAGGTCAGTCATCTGCACGAACCAAGAACATTTAGCCTCACATTTTGTAGAGCAGGCTAATACTGCAATTTTGTATTAATTACCGTATCAATTAATTTAATGTATATAGGCTCTGAATGGCCTCACACAACAGTACAGTAGGTGGCAGTGTATGCACCTAAAAGTTGAATGCGCTCCGCCAACCAAATCCCGAAGAAGAAGGATGGAGAATGTGAAAAAAGAGCAGCGCTCATCTTTATTTTTGATGTTTGATGAAGAGTATCTACCACCCTATGTAAAGCTGGGATATATAATATACCCCATAAGAGAGTTTGTGTAAAACCTGATGCAATGCAAGAAATGTAAAAAGTTTGGCCACATGTCAAGTGTTTGCAGACAGAAGGAATATGTTATTGAAGAGCATGTGAATGTATAATGTTGTAACTATGGTGGGGGTCATATTCCTGAATTCCCAGAGTGCCCTGTTAGGGTGAAAGAGGTTGAGGTGTCAAGGATCAGGGCTGTACAGCAAATCTCCTATGTGGAGGCGGTGAAGAGAGTTATAGTAGCAAGAGGCCACAGTTCTGAAGAAGATATGGCGGTGGATGCACTGCAACCAGTTGCAAATGTTGTACGTCAATCAAGTGATCTGGATACACTTATTTTGAAGGTGGATTTTTTTGTATTTATAGCCACAGTTATTAATTTTACTGCACAATAAGTCCAAGAAGCTGGACATAATTATATCTGCAGCTGAGAAGTGTTTGGGCCTCCAAGACTTCACGGCAGAAGCCCTGCAAGGACTACTGTTGCCAGAAAATGTTCCACCCTCACAGGATCCTTCTGAGCCTGTGAATGGACCTGATTAGAACAGAAAAGCAGGCTGATTTAATTTAAATGTTGTTATTGATAGTTTGTATGATTTTTTTTTAGAAATACTGTATACACTGAACAAACATATAAACGCAACATGTTAAGTGTTGGTCCCATGTTTCATGAGGTGAAATAAAAGATTCCAGAAATGTTCCAGACACAAACGTATTTCTAAAATGTTGTGCACAAATTTGTTTACATCCCTGTTAGTGAGCATTTCTCCTTTGCCAACATAATCCATCCACCTGACAGGTGTGGCATATCATGAAGCTGATTAAATAGCATGATCATCATTACACAGGTGCACCTTGTGCTGGGGACAAGAGTAGCTGAGTATGTGCTTGGCAGCATCTAATGGGGATCCCTAACAAATACAAAAATGCCACGCATACATACAACACAATGCCACAGATGTCTCAAGTTTTGAGGGAGCATGCAATTGGCATGCTGACTGCAGGAATGTCCACCAGAGCTGTTGCCAGAGAATGTTAGGTTAATTTCTCTACCATTAGCTGCCTCCAATGTTGTTTTAGAGAATTTTGCAGTATGCCCAACCAGCCTCACAACTGCTGACCACCGTGTATGGCGTTGTGTGGGCGTGCGGTTTGCTGATGTCAATGTTGTGAACAGAGTACCCCATGGTGGTATCGGGGTTATGGTATGGCATGGCATAAGCTACAGACAACTAATACAAATGCATTTTATCGATGGCAGTTTGAATGCACAGAGATGCCATGACAAGATCCTGAGGCCTGTTGTCCTGCCATTCATCCACCTCGTGTTTCAGCATGATAATGCACGCCCCCATGCGCAAGGATCTGTACACAATTGAACATGCTGAAAATGTCCCAATTCCATGGCCTGCATACTCACCAGACATGTCACCCTTTGAGCATGTTTGGGATGGTCTGGATCAATGTGTACCACAGCTTCTTCCAGTTCCCGCCAATATCCAGGAATTTCCTAGAAGCCTAGAGTCAGGGAAAAATGTGTTATTTTATTAATGGATTTCATGCAATTCTATATCATTTTAGATGACTGGAGACTTTCGCAGAATCTTTTTTAATACCTCACAAATGACCAAAATGAAAGGCTACTTTGACACTGAGAATCTGAGATCAATAACCACGACCTTATCTTGAATCCATCAATAGCTTAGGCCCCTACAGTGAGGAAAAAAGTATTTGATCCCCTGCTGATTTTGTATGTTTGCCCACTGACAAAGACATGATCAGTCTATAATTTTAATGGTAGGTTTATTTGAACAGTGAGAGACAGAATAATAACATAGAAATCCAGAAAAACGCATATCAAAAATGTTATAAATTTATTTGCATTTTAATGAGGGAAATAAGTATTTGACCCACGGGAGGATCTTGTCAATGATCTCAAGGCAGCTGGGACCATAGTCACCAAGAAAACAATTGGTAACACACTACGCCGCGAAGGACTGAAAACCTGCAGTGCCCGCAAGGTCTCCCTGCTCAAGAAAGCACATATACAGGGCTGTCTGAAGTTTGCCAATGAACATCTGAATGATTCAGAGGAGAACTGGGTGAAAGTGTTGTGGTCAGATGAGACCAAAATGGAGCTCTTTGGCATCAACTCAACTCGCCGTGTTTGGAGGAGGAGGAATGCTGCCTATGACCCGAAGAACACCATCAACACCGTCAAACATGGAGGTGGAAACATTATGCTTTGGGGGTGTTTTTCTGCTAAGGGGACAGGACAACTTCACCGCATCAAAGGGACGATGGACGGGGCCATGTACCGTCAAATCTTGGGTGAGAACCTCCTTCCCTCAGCCAGGGCATTGAAAATGGGTTATGGATGGGTATTCCAGCATGACAGTGACCCAAAACACACGGCCAAAGCACCAAAGGAGTGGCTCAAGAAGAAGCACATTAAGGTCCTGGAGTGGCCTAGCCAGTCTCCAGACCTTAATCCCATAGAAAATCTGTGGAGGGAGCTGAAGGTTCGAGTTGCCAAACGTCAGCCTCGAAACCTTAATGACTTGGAGAAGATCTGCAAAGAAGATTGGAACAAAATCCCTCCTGAGATGTGTGCAAACCTGGTGGCCAACTACAAGAAACGTCTGACCTCTGTGATTGCCAACAAGGGTTTTGCCACCAATTACTAAGTCATGTTTTGCAGAGGGGTCAAATACTTATTTTCCTCATTAAAATGCAAATCAATTAATAACATTTTTGACATGCGTTTTTCAGGATTTCTTTGTTGTTATTCTGTCTCTCACTGTTCAAATAAACCTACCATTAAAATTATAGACTGATCATGTCTTTGTCAATGGGCAAACGTACAAAATCAGCAGGGGATCAAATACTTTTTTCCCTCACTGTACATGGTTTGACACCAGTATTGCCAGCATTTGTTTTATTCACTGGGCTATCTAGAGTGATCAGAGAGTAGATTAATGAAGGGAAGTAGACAAACTGCCAATGTTTTAAAGTTCTATTAAATGAGTCTCTGTAGTTACTAACCCTTGTGATAGTGAGTGGAGAATGATATGGCTTCTTCATCTGCATTGCTTGCTCTTTGGGGTTTTTGGCTGGGTTTCTATAAAGCACTTTGTGACAACTTCTGATGTAAAAAGGGCTTCATAAAATACATTTGATTGACATGTATATCACACCAACTGACTGGTTCTTCTGTTGTTCACACAGGAGACCATGTTGAGACATTCTCTACATCCAGAGAGCAACAGCAGGAAGATCACAGAGCTAAGAGGTCTCACCACTGCCCACATTGTGAGGCGAGTTTCTCAATTCTA
The DNA here is from genome assembly GCF_020615455.1 of Coregonus clupeaformis. Taxonomy (NCBI): domain Eukaryota; kingdom Metazoa; phylum Chordata; class Actinopteri; order Salmoniformes; family Salmonidae; genus Coregonus; species Coregonus clupeaformis. The sequence goes on along the minus strand of NW_025535737.1, from coordinate 49,228 downwards.
TCAAAGTTAAAAATACACCTACAAATACACACAGGAGAGAATCTGAATTCCTGTACTGACTGTGGGAAGAATTTCACAATATCAACGGCTCTGACAGGTCATCAGAGAATGCACATAGGAGAGAAGCCTTACTCCTGCTCTGACTATGGGAAGAGTTTCTCTCGACTGGACACCTTAAAACAACATGAACGTATACATACAGGAGAGAAGCCTTACTCCTGCGCTGACTGTGTAAAATGCTTCACAACATCAACTAACCTAAGACTTCATCAGAGAACACACACAGGAGAGAAGCCTTACTCCTGCTCTGACTGTGGGAAGGGTTTCTCTCGACTGGACACCTTAAAACAACATGAACGTATACATACAGGAGAGAAGCCATACTCCTGCTCTGACTGTGGGAAAAGTTTCTCTCGACTGGGCAACTTAAAACAACATGAACGTATACACACAGGAGAGAAGCCTTACTCCTGCTCTGACTGTGTAAAATGCTTCACGACATCAACTGAGCTAAGACTTCATCAGAGAACACACACAGGAGAGAAGCCATACTCCTGCTCTGACTGTGGAAGGAGTTTTTCCCAATTGAATACCTTAAACTGTCACCGGCTAATACATACAGGACAGAAGCCTTACTTCTGCTCTGACTGTGGGAAGAATTTCTCTCTACAGAGCAACTTAAAAACACATGAACGTATACATACAGGAGAGAAGCCATACTCCTGCTCTGACTGTGGGAAGAGTTTCTCTCGACTGTGCGACTTAAAAATACATGAACGTATACATACAGGAGAGAAGCCATACTCCTGCTCTGACTGTGGGAAGAGTTTCTCTCGACTGTGCGACTTAAAAATACATGAACGTATACATACAGGAGAGAAGCCATACTCCTGCTCTGACTGTGGGAAAAGTTTCTCTAAATCTGGCAAATTAAAAATACATGAACGAATACACACAGGAGAGAAGCCTTACTCCTGCTCTGACTGTGTAAAATGCTTCACAACATCAACTAAGCTAAGACTTCATCAGAGAACACACACAGGAGAGAAGCCTTACTCCTGCTCTGACTGTGGGAAGAGTTTCTCTCAACTGGACAACTTAAAACGACATGAACATACACACACAGGAGAGAAGCCTTACTCATGTTCTGACTGTGGGAAGCGTTTCTCTCGACTGGGCCCCTTAAAAATACATGAACGTATACACACAGGAGAGAAGCCATACTCCTGCTCTGCCTGTGGGAAGGGTTTCTCTCAGCAGGAAAGCTTGAAATCACACCAAAGGATACACACAGGAGAGAAGCCTTACTCCTGCTCTGACTGTGGGTCAAGTTTCTCTCAATCTGGCAAATTAAAAATACATGAACGTATACACACAGGAGAGAAGCCTTACTCCTGTTCTGACTGTGGGAAGCGTTTCTCTCGACTGGGCCCCTTAAAAATACACGAACGTATACACACAGGAGAGAAGCCTTACTCCTGCTCTAACTGTGTAAAATGCTTCACAACATCAACTAAGCTAAGACTTCATCAGAGAACACACACAGGAGAGAAGCCTTACTCCTGTTCTGACTGTGGGAAAAGTTTCTCTCGACTGGGCCCCTTAAAAATACATGAACGTATACACACAGGAGAGAAGCCTTACTCCTGTTCTGACTGTGGGAAAAGTTTCTCTCGACTGGGCCCCTTAAAAATACATGAACGTATACACACAGGAGAGAAGCCTTACTCCTGCTCTGACTGTGTAAAATGCTTCACAACATCAACTGAGCTAAGACTTCATCAGAGAACACACACAGGAGAGAAGCCTTACTCCTGTTCTGACTGTGGGAAAAGTTTCTCTCGACTGTGCGACTTAAAAATACATGAACGTATACATACAGGACAGAAGCCTTACTCCTGTTCTGACTGTGTAAAATGCTTCACAACATCAACTGAGCTAAGACTTCATCAGAGAACACACACAGGAGAGAAGCCTTACTCCTGCTCTGACTGTGGGTCAAGTTTCTCTCAATCTGGCAAATTAAAAATACATGAACGTATACATACAGGAGAGAAGCCTTACTCCTGTTCTGACTGTGGGAAGCGTTTCTCTCGACTGGGCCCCTTAAAAATACACGAACGTATACACACAGGAGAGAAGCCTTACTCCTGCTCTAACTGTGTAAAATGCTTCACAACATCAACTAAGCTAAGACTTCATCAGAGAACACACACAGGAGAGAAGCCTTACTCCTGTTCTGACTGTGGGAAAAGTTTCTCTCGACTGGGCCCCTTAAAAATACATGAACGTATACACACAGGAGAGAAGCCTTACTCCTGCTCCGACTGTGTAAAATGCTTCACAACATCAACTGAGCTAAGACTTCATCAGAGAACACACACAGGAGAGAAGCCTTACTCCTGTTCTGACTGTGGGAAAAGTTTCTCTCGACTGGACACCTTAAAAATACATGAACGTATACACACAGGAGAGAAGCCTTACTCCTGCTCTGACTGTGTAAAATGCTTCACAACATCAACTGAGCTAAGACTTCATCAGAGAACACACACGGGAGAGAAACCATACTCCTGCTCTGACTGTGAGATGAGATTCTACATATCTGGCAATTTAAAAAGACACCAACGTATACATAAGAAGTGGTAGTGGATGGGATACACTCTATTGTAATCCTATTGTTTCTTACTGTGAGGGAACTGTGCAGAGGTACGGGAAAGTTGTAGAATGTTAGAATCTCTTAACTGATCAGTGTGCACCTTGTCAGTTTTGCAGTGCTTAGATAGCTCCTACTGTAAAGATAATGAGAGGTCTAGGATATAGAGGAAACCACGAGTACATGCATCCATGCCGTGTGTCAGCATTGCAGGATGGTGGTGGTGGTGTAGGGTGTGTTTTCATGGCACACATTGGGCCCCTTGATAAAAGTGGAGCAACGTTTGAATGCCACAGGATATCTAAACATCATTGTCAATCAGGTGCATCCCTTCATGGCAGAAGTTATCCATCTGCAAATATATTTTTTCAGCTGGATTATGCCCCATGCCACAAGGCTTGTCCAGAAAAGGTTCCACGAACATGACAGTGAATTCAGCTTACTGCAGTGGCCTTCCGAGGCACCAGATCTCAATCCAATTGTGCATCTGTTGTAGGAGATGGAACAAGCTATTCTGAGTAGAAATACACTACCAGACAACTTGACACAACTGTGGGAAGCATTGCAGTCAACATGGCCCAGCATCCCAGTGGAACGCTTTCGACACCTTGTAGAGTCCATGCCCCGACAAATTGAGGCTGTTCTGATGACAAAGACTATCAGCTGTTTAGAAATGACAGGTCCAGAGAGGGGATGCAAGGAGGGGGCGTGGCTATGTATGTGAATCACAGTATGCAGGCAAAGAGAAGAATAACTGACCTAGAGAAAGAAGAGTTTGAGTGTCTTCAGCTCCGTCCTAAACAACACCCCAGCTCAGTTTCATCTCTGGTAGTGGAGTGCTCTAACATCCACCATGGGCACATGACAAAACACTGCAGCAGAACACTGTGGATTATCTCATAAGTCTCATCCTGTGTGGAGACTTTAATCACCTGCCCATCAAGATGCTGACAAACTCCCATCCAGACATGAAACAAGTGGCCAAAGACAAGACCACAGAGGGGACTCCATCCTAGATCTGATCAACACAACCCACTGTACTTACTCCTCTCGGATCCAGTGATCACAAATGTCTGCTGTTCTCTCCAAACACAACATCAGGAGGGAGAAGAGAGGTGCAGCGGAACAAAAGGACATCTGGTAACCCAGAACAGAAAGGAGAACTTTGCACGATATATGGCCAGTACTGACTGGTATGCCATATATGAGGTGGAGACATTCAACTCCTGCATTCAAACTGCACTTGATGTGTGCATGTCAATAAGAAATAAGAAAACAACAATACTGGACCAGCCCTGGATGACTGAAAGAATAAAGGCTGCCATCAGGAAAATGCAGAATATTTTCAACAGATGGGGAGAAACAATGAAACAATGACAAAATACAGAAACACAGTGCAAATGATTATCAAGGAAGCAAAGAAAATCTTCTACAAAACTGAAATCCAGGACCTAAACAAGAAAAACCCTAAGGAATGGTGGGACTTCATTAACAATGGACTAGGACCAAAGAAAACATCAGGAGGGAGAATACAGGTCGAGGGAATTGAAGACGACAACGTGGCTGATGTTTTGAATGGCTTCTTTGCTGAGACATGGACAAGCACCACACCTCTTGCCATCTTCCCCCTGCCAATGCCTACAAAGCAGGTTGAGCTGTGCAGCATTGGCTAGTTAAAGCAAGTTCTGAACAGACTCGGAGCACGTAAAGCATGTGGGCCTGATGGAATTCCAGCCTGGCTACTAAAGAGCATGCAGAAGATCTAGCCCCTGTCATCAAACACATTGTTAAAACTGTCCCCTGCCAGTAGGAGGTGTTATCTTAGTGCACGATTCAGTATGACTACCTCCCAAAGTCCAGCACTACTACCGCCCTTGTGAAAGTCACATACTCCTGGCTGACAGCTACAGACTCCATAAACCCAACAATGGTGAGGGTGTTACTTGCTGATGTGTCCAAAGCCTTTGATGGAGTAGATCACGCATAGTTCCTGCAACATCTGTCTGACATTGAACTGTGTTTAAGGTTACTAGCCTGGCTCCACAGCTACACCACCGAAAGAGGGCAGAGGGTGATGGCAACTGGCACATTTAGCCCTTGGTCAGAGGACCATCCACAACCTGCACCACTAATCCTAGGAAGACAGGAAGTACCAGTGGTAACAACAACCAAGTATCTTGATTTTAATCTAGACTCTAACCTCAGTGGTTACATGTGGAGCAGCCAGTGAGAAAGGCCTCGAAACGCCTTTTTGACTGTTCTGGAATACGGTGGAGTGCTGTTAGTTGGATGCAGTAAAAAGCAGCAGGCCCAACTAGACAGGGTGCAGAGGAGGGCCTTGAGGATCATCTCCAGAGGTGGAGCAGTCCAACCACAGCTCCCGTCACTGCAGAGCAGGCGAGAACAGGCTGCAGTGCACCTGGTGAAGGACATGCACACTCTTGACCATCCACTGAATGACCTGCTCCCTCCAAGAAGAGGTAACTGCACCACCAGGCTCCTGAGAAACAGCCACAAACTGTCCTGTCTAAATGCCCGTACAAACCGCCTGTGAAACGCCACTCTACCCACTGCTATCAGACTGCATAATAACTCCCAAAATCTTTTTTTTAAATCACATTTTAATATTTCAATTTCCATCATGAAAAATGTCCTGTAATGTTTCAAGCGTTCTGTATTCTACTTATGTCACGTATTGTGTTATGTATTTTAAAATGAGTGTTTTGCAGTTATTAGTCATGTAAATTCCGCATTTCTTCAGTTTTATCGGTGAGCAAGAATAAATCAACTCAAACTCAAAGGGGGTTGCAACTCAATATTAGGAAGGTGTTCCTAATGTTTTGTGCACTCAGTGTATATCAAATAAAGATGTTTAATGATCAGTTTTCAGCATTGGTTTGGGTGGATTATTTTTTATTACTAAACATATTTTGTTTAATGATAAACAGGCTATGAATTGACTACTTGTGTTTTATGAAATTGTCTTTTAATACTAGATTAATTATTTTAGTAATTGATGATGAATATATTTGAATAACTGTATTGAAGTTAATTGATCTGGCGGCAGGTAGCCTAGAGGTTAAGAGTGTTGGGCCAGTATCTGAAAGGTCGCTGGTTTGAATCCCGTGCCAATTAGGTCCAAAATCTGTCATTGTGGCCTTGTGCAAGGCAATTAACCCCAATTGGTCCTATAAGTCGCTCTGGATAAGAGCATCTGCTAAATTACAAATAAGTAATGAAAATTCATGTTTGTACATGAGTTTGTGCTGGGCAACCTCTTCTTCTCTTGTGCATAGATATAACAAACTGTTTAAAGTGAAATAGTTAGTGTCTATACAGTCCATTCTGAAAGTATTCAGACCCCTTGACTTTTTCAACAAGAAAATACGTTACAGCCTTATTGTAAAATTGATTAAAAAAAAAATAATTCCCTCATTAATCTACACACAATACCCCATAATGACAAAGCGAAAACAGGTTTAGATATTTTTGCAAATTTATTAGAAATAAAATGAATCTCAAAATTTAGCTCAGGTGCATCCTGTTTCCATTGATCTTCCTTGAGATCAGGGCGGCAGGTAGCTTAGTGGTTAAGAGCGTTGTGCCAGTAACCGAAAGGTCACTGGTTCTAATCCCCGAACCGACTAGGTGAAAAATCTGTCGATGTGCCCTTGAGCAAGGCACTTAACCCTAATTGCTCCTGTAAGTCGCTCTGGATAAGAGCGTCTGCTAAAATGACTAATTATTATTATTATGTTTCTACAACTTGATTGGAGTCCACCTGAGATAAATTAAATTGATTGGACATGGTTTGAAAAGGCACACACCTGTCTATATAACATCCCACAGTTGACAGTGCATGTCAGAGCAAAAACCAAGCCATGAGGTCGAAGGAATTGACTGTAGATCTCCGAGAAAGGATTGTATCGAGACACAGATCTGGGGAAGGGTACCAAAAAAATTCTGCAGCATTGAAGGTCCCCAAGAACAACGTTTCCTCCATCATTCTTAAATGGAAGAAGTTTGGAACCACCAAGACTCTTCCTAGAGCTGTCCGCCCGGCCAACATGAGCAATCGGGGGAGAAGGGCCTTGGTCAGGAAGGTGACCAAGAACCCAATGATCACTTTGACAGAGCTCCAGAGATCAGCCCGCTTGGAGTTTGCCAAGAGGCACCTAAACGACTCAGACCATGACAAACAAGATTCTCTGGTCTGATGTTATCAAGATTGAACTCTTTGGCCTGAATGCCAAGCGTCAAGCGTCACGTCTGGAGGAACCAGGCACCATGCCTACGGTGAAGCATGGTGGTGGCAGTATCATGCTGTGCAGATGTTTTTCAGAGGCAGGGAGACTAGTCAGGATCGAGGGAATAATGAACGGAGCAAAGTACAGAGAGATCCTTGATGAAAACCTGCTCCAGAGCGCTCAGGACTTCAGACTTCAGACTGGGCGAAGGTTCACCTGACCCAACCAGAGCCCAGACTTGAACCCGATTGAACATCTCTGGAGAGACCAGAAAAGAGCTGTGCAGCAACGCTCCCCATCCAACCTGACAGAGCTTGAGAGGATCTGCAGAGAAGAATTGAAGAAACTCCCCAAATACAGGTGTGCCAAGCTTGTAGCGTCATACCCAAGACGACTCGATGCTATAATCACTGCCAAAGGTGCTTCAAGAAAGTACTGAGTAAAGGGTCTGAATACTTATGTAAATTTGATATTTCCGTTTTTTATTAATAAATTAGGAAAAACTTCTAAAAACCTGTCTTTTGCTTTGACATGTGTGACAAGTGTTGGTCCCATGTTTCATGAGCTGAAATAAAAGATCCCAGAAAGTTTCCAAATGCACAAAAAGCTTATTTGTCTCAAATTTGGTGCACAAATTTGTTTCCATTTCTGTTAGTGAGCATTTCTCCTTTGCCAAGATAATCCATCCACCTGACAGGTGTGGCATATCAAGAAGCTGATTAAACAGCATGATCATTACACAGGTGCACCTTGTGCTGGGTACAATAAAAGGCCACTCTGAAATGTACAGTTTTGTCACACAACACAATGCCACGGATGTCTACATTTTGAGGGAGTGCGCAATTGGCATGCTGACTGCAGGAATGTTCACCAGAGCTGTTGCCAGAGAATTTAATGTTAATTTCTCTACCTGAGAATTTGGCAGAACGTCCAACTGGCTTCACAGCCGCAGACCACGTGTAACCGTGCAAGCCCAGGACCTCCACATCTGGCATCTTAACCTGCAGGATCATCTGAGACCAGCCACCCGGACAGCTGATGAAACTGAGGAGTATTTCTATCTGTAATAAAGCCCTTAAGAGGGGGAAAAGCATTCTTATTGGCTGATGGGTGGGCCCCTGTCATGTGAAATCCATAGATTAGGGCCTAATGAATGTGTTTCAATTGACTGATTTCCTTATATGAACTGTACCCTTGTAAAATTGTTGAATGTTGTGTTTATATTTTTGTTCAGTTAGTTAAAATCTTACAAAAAAACTGATGATGAATATGTTTGGAAAACTGCGTTGATCTGCCAATGAAAAAAAAACGTTTTTACATGAATATGTACTGGTCAACCTCTCCTTCTCTTTTGTATTCAGTTCTTCCATATTAGATCTGACAGTATGAATGGTTCTTATGGTTGTATTCAGTTCTTCCATATTAGATCTGACAGTATGAATGGTTCTTATGGTTGTATTCAGTTCTTCCATATTAGATCTGACAGTATGAATGGTTCTTATGGTTGTATTCAGTTCTTCCATATTAGATCTGACAGTATTAATGGTTCTTATGGGCTGAGTGCCTGGAGTGACTACAGTCATACCAAGTTTTCTTTGCTGGATAAAAGACCTGAAATGAGCATCACAAAGATCCATTTGACCTATGCACTAACAAGCTTTTTCAATATACGCAGCTTTATCACTGGCTACAGTACTGTAGCTTTATTCATCTACTGTACTTCAATCAACATGTACTCACATTGGATGGGTTGATTAGGGTTCATACCATGTCTTAAACCGCTAGCTAGCTACTTACAAGCCACAACATTTACATTTTAGTCATTTAGCAGACGATCTTATCCAGAGCGACTTACAGTTAGTGAGTGCATACATTTTCATACTGGCCCCCCGTGGGAAACGAGCCCACAAGCGCCATGTTCTACCAACTGAGCCACAGGGGACTTACAACACACGTACATTTGCTGTAGAACTGTTTCATGGGGTGTGAAAATATATGTAATCAAAACTATCTGTAGAAGGAAAATTGTTCTACAATTTTCTTACACTTTGAAAATGTGAAATAGTTTTTGTATGTTGGCAGGATAAAAACAATATTTAATCCCTATTAAGATTTAAGCTTGCAAAATGTAAAGGGGTGTGTAGACTTTCACTGTGACTGTATACGTACCATTGACTTGCATTGGATTTGTGCCACAAATGCTAAAAAGTTAGCAGTTATAACAATAGTAAGATAAACAATATATGCCCAGGACTATATTGAGGGACAGACTGTTGAAATGGCCAGTTGATTATGTAAACAGTCTTATAGAACTCTGGCATTGATGGTCCATCTGAGGGTGAGTCATTGATATTAATGCTCAGAGTAAAAGAGCTGTGAACTCACCTGTGATGGCCCACGTCTGCCACAACCTTTCCTATTGTGTTTGTAAGCACCACAGCATTTTAGGCAGCCATTGTTCAAAATGTGTTCATACATACAGTACAATGGGAGGGCGTGTGGAAGGAACAGGGGAGAACCAGGAGTTTGATCTCTGACTTCTATTTAGGACTGGGATCCCTCTGTGGGCCTTTTCAGAATATCTCTCCATTCTCTTTTAAACATGCTAGAAACCTAAAGGACAGCCTAGTAAGAGCAGATGAATATGTTCCCCCTCAGCAATTCCTATCCACCCTCCCCTCAAATCATTGTGAGAACTGTAATGTGATGACCAAGGGGGATTAATTTCTTTACCCTCATACTGGAAACCTCCCGAGTGGCACAGTGGTCTAAGGCTAAGCTGTTGTCTAAGCTGTGCCAGTGGTCTAAGCTGTGCCACTAGAGATCCTGGTTCGAATCCAGGCCCTGTTGGAGCCGGCCGCGACCGGGAGACCCATTGGGCGGCGCACAATTGGCCCATCGTCCAGGGTAGGGGAGGGAATATAGCTCAGTTGGTAGAGCATGGCGTTTGCAACGCCAGGGTTGTGGGTTCGATTCCCACGGGGGGCCAGTATGAAAAATATATATATATAATAATGTATGCACTCACTAACTATAAGTCGCTCTGGATAAGAGCGTCTGCTAAATGACTAAAATGTAAATAAAATGTATGTCATGGGTAGAATTTCCTGTAAAACAAAATGTGTGGTATATTTCCTGATGTGGCTATTATTGTGTTGGAAAGTCTAAGAGAAAATTGAAAGAGCAACATCAGAACTGGTGCCAGAAGCTTTAATGTGGTCGGTTATGTTGTGTGCCAACTTGAGGTTCAAGGGATACAAAAAAATGTATCCACGCATGACTGTAAGTCGCTTTGGATAAAAGCGTCTGCTAAATGGCTTATTATTACTATTATAAGGGCTTAGAAGTTGTACAGCCACTTAAGAGAGGAGGTGATAGAGAATAATTGTTGTTACAGAGAGAGACATATTATATCCATGACTTACAAACAGAGAAAAACATATTATATCCATGACTTACAAACAGAGAGAGACATATTATATCCATGACTTACAAACAGAGAGAGACATATTATATCCATGACTTACAAACAGAGAGAGACATATTATATCCATGACTTACAAACAGAGAGATACATATTATATCCATGACTTACAAACAGAGAGAGACATATTATATCCATGACTTACAGAGAGAGACATATTATATCCATGACTTACAAACAGAGAGAGACATATTATATCCATGACTTACAAACAGAGAGAGAGACATATTATATCCATGACTTACAGAGAGAGACATATTATATCCATGACTTACAAACAGAGAGAGACATATTATATCCATGACTTACAAACAGAGAGAGACATATTATATCCATGACTTACAAACAGAGAGAGACATATTATATCCATGACTTACAAACAGAGAGAGACATATTATATCCATGACTTACAAACAGAGAGAGACAGGGGGTGTGCTTAGTCCCCTTCTGTACTCCCCTGTTCACCACGACTGCGTGGCCAAGCACGATTCCAACACCATCATTAAGTTTGCTGACGACACAACGATGGTAGGCCTGATCACCGACAACGTTGAGACAGCCTATAGGGAGGAGGTCAGAGACGAGGCAGTGTGGCGCCAGGACAACAACCTCGCACTCAATGTGAGCAAGACAAATGAGATGATCGTGGACTACAGGAAAAGGAGGGCCGAACACGCCCCCATTAACATCGACAGGGCTGTAGTGGAGCGAGTCGCGAGTTTCAAGTTACTTGGTGTCCACATCTCCAACAAACTATCATGGTCCAAACACACCAAGACAGTCGTGAAGAGGGCCCGACAATGCCTTTTCCCCCTCAGGAGAATGAAAAGATTTGGCATGGGTCCCCAGATCATAAAAAAGTTATACAGCTGCACCATCGAGAGCATCCTGACCAGTTGCATCACCGCCTGGTATTTCAAATGCTCGGCATCCGACCGTAAGGCGCTACAGAGGGTAGTGCATACGGCCCAGTACATCACTGTGGCCAAGCTTCCTGCCATCCAGGACCTATATACTAGGCGGTGTCAGAGGAAGGCCCAAAAAATTGTCAAAGACGCCAGTCACCCAAGTCATAGACTGTTCTCTGTGCTACCACACGGCACGCGGTACCGGAGCGCCAAGTCTAGATCCAAAAGGCTCTTTAACAGCTTCTACCCCTGTCACAATAATTTTGTTATCTCAATGGTTGAAGTCAACTACAGTGAGGGAAAAAAGTATTTGAACCCCTGCTGATTTTGTACGTTTGCCCACTGACAAAGACATGATCAGTCTATAATGTTAATGCTAGGTTTATTTGAACAGTGAGAGACAGAATAACAAAAAAAAATCCAGAAAAATGCATGTCAAAAATGTTATAAATTGATTTGCATTTTAATGACGAAAATAATTATTTGACCCCTCTGCAAAACATGATTTAGTACTTGGTGGCAAAACCCTTGCTGGCAATCACAGAGGTCAGATGTTTCTTGTAGTTGGCCACCAGGTTTGCACACATCTCAGGAGGGATTTTGTTCCACTCCTCTTTGCAGATCTTCTCCAAGTCATTAAGGTTTCGAGGCTGACGTTTGGCAACTCGAACCTTCAGCTCCCTCCACAGATTTTCTATGGGATTAAGGTCTGGAGACTGGCTAGGCCACTCCAGGACCTTAATGTGCTTCTTCTTGAGCCACTCCTTTGTTGCCTTGGCCGTGTGTTTTGGGTCATTGTCATGCTGGAATAACCATCCACGACCCATTTTCAATGCCCTGGCTGAGGGAAGGAGGTTCTCACCCAAGATTTGATGGTACATGGCCCCGTCCATCGTCCCTTTGATGCGGTGAAGTTGTCCTGTCCCCTTAGCAGAAAAACACCCCCAAAGCATAATGTTTCCACCTCCATGTTTGATGGTGGGGATGGCATTCCTTCTTTTGTTTTACAGGAAATTCTACCCATGACATACATTTTATTTCCAGTATGAGGGTAAAGAAGCTTGGGGCGGCAGGTAGCTTAGTGGTTAAGAGCGTTGTTGTGCCAGTAACCGAAAGGTTGCTGGTTCTAATCCCTGAGCTGACTAGATGAACAATCTGTTGATGAGCCCTTGAGCAAGGCACTTAACCCTAATTGCTCCTATAAGTCGTTCTGGATAAGAGTGTTTGCTAAATGACTAAAATGTAAGAAAGAAATCCCCCTTGGTCATCGCATTACAGTTCTCACAATGATATGAGGGGAGGGTGGAAAGGAAATGCTGAGGGGGAACATATTCATCTGCTGTCCTTTAGGTTTCTTTATCTTTATTTAAATAGGCAAGTCAGTTAAGAACAAATTCTTATTTACAATGACAGCCTTTCTAGCATGTTTAAAAGAGAATCAATAGATATTCTGAAAAGCCCGGCCCACAGAGGGATCCCAGTCCTAAATAGAAGTCAGAGATCAAACTCCTGGTTCTCCCCTGTTCCTTCCACACGCCCTCCCATTGTACTGTATGTATGAACACATTTTGAACAATGGCTGCCTAAAATGCTGTGGTGCTTACAAACACAATAGGAAAGGTTGTGGTAGACGTGGGCCATCACAGGTGAGTTCACAGCTCTTTTACTCTGAGCATTCATATCAATGACTCACCCTCAGATGGACCATCAATGCCAGAGTTCTACAAGACTGTTTACATAATCAACTGGGCATTTCAACAGTCTGTCCCTCAATATAGTCCTGGGCATATATTGTTTATCTTACTATTGTTATAAATGCTAACTGGGGCGGCAGGTGGCTTAGTGGTTAAGAGCGTTGTGCCAGTAACCGAAAGGTCGCTGGTTCTAATCCCCGAGCCGACTAGGTGAAAAATCTGTCGATGTGCCCTTGAGCAAGGCACTTAACCCTAATTGCTCCTGTAAGTCGCTCTGGATAAGAGCGTCTGCTAAATGACTAAAATGTAAATGTAAATGTAAACTTTTTAGCATTTGTGGCACAAATCCACTGCAAGTCAATGGTACGTATACAGTCACAGTGAAAGTCTACACACCCCTTTACATTTTGCAAACTTAAATCTTAATAGAGATTCAATATAGTGTTTATCCTGCCGACCTACAAAAACTATTCCACATTTTCAAAGTGTAATAAAATTGTAGAACAATTTTCCTTCTAAAGATATCCAGTAGTTTTGATTACATATATTTTCACACCCCATGAAACAGTTCTACAGCAACTTTACATCTGTGTTGTGGCTTGTAACTTGCTAGGTAGCAGTTTAAGACATGGTTTGAAACCTAATCAATCCATCCAATGTGAGTACATGTTGAAGTACAGTAGATTAATAAAGCTACAGTACTGCAGCTGGTGACAAAGCTGCGTATATTGAAAAAGCTTCTTTTTTTTTGGGGGGGGTCAGCTTAATATTGCAGATAGATTGTAACTTCTTTCAATGTAATTGTCTGCATCACTTCCAATCCCCCATGTTTTTTATATATATACTCCCCTTGATTACTTTTCAACCCCGCCATCCTTTCCCTACTTGGAGTAAATTAGTGAACAACAATGCCCAGGCCTCTACTTCCGGCCTATACTTACTATCTACACCTTATGGACACAGTCAATTTTACAATAATTATATTATATATTCAGACGCTCTTATCCAGAGCGACTTACAGTTAGTGAATGCATACATTATTTATTTTTTCCTACCCCCTGTGGGAAACGAACCCACAACCCTGGCGTTGCAAATGCCATGCTCTATCAACTGAGCTACATCCCTGCCGGCCATTCCCTCCCTTACCCTGGACAATGCTGGGCCAATTGCGCGCCGCCCCATGGGTCTCCCGGTCGCGGCCGGCTACGACAGAGCCTGGATTCGAACCAGGATCTCTAGTGGCACAGCTAGCACTGCGATGCAGTGCCTTAGACCACTGCGCCACTCGGGAGGTAAAAATTATGGACACAGTATTCTTACATTATTAGCTATCTTTGTTATTATTTGTTGTTATTTGTTATTAGTCCCAACCTTCAACTCCATTCAATACCTCCCATCTATCTCTTAACACCATCCATATAGGATTTATATTTGCCATATATATTTCAACCGTACTGTGATGTTTTACAAAAGTTCTGAACCTTTCTATTCTCATTGCTTCTACAGATTGTGAAAAATATTATTATATTATTGATCGATTGACTATGACTTTTCAGATCACCCAGTAATGCTATCTGCAAGGTTAGCTCCAGGTAAATATTGCAATCCTTTAGCCATTCCTGGACCTGTGTCCAAAAACAAGCTACAAATGGACAGAACCAAAACAAATTATCTAATGATTCTGTCTCTTGAAAAAGCTTGTTAGTGCATAGGTCAAATGTATCTTTGTGATGCTCATTTCAAGTATTTTTTCCAGCTTCAAACAAACACTAAATATTTCACTTAAAACATAGTTTTGTTGTATTTAATGATAGAGAAGAGAAGAGTTTGACCAACACAGATTCATGTCCAATCTTTGAGGACATGTCTACATTGTTAGAGTGGTCACATGCCAATCTGTTCCATATTTAATAGACAGTCTTTGGGACAGTGGAAAGCTGCATGGCCCCTTGGTTGTTGCTAAGCATGCATTCTTCTTCTATGGTGTTTATTGGTGGTGTTCAGACCAACGTCAAAGGTACATCACTGCCACCTTCTGGGCTGGAGTGTGATAGAGACATGTGGTTCTGTCCTGGTGAGATCACAGGGTCAAAGAAAACTCCTGACTGTGGTCATACCAAAACACTCCAGGCACTCAGCCCATAAGAACCATTCATACTGTCAGATCTAATATGGAAGAACTGAATACAACCACAATAACCATTCATACTGTCAGATCTAATATGGAAGAACTGAATACAAAAGAGAAGGAGAGGTTGACCAGTACAAATTCATGTACAAACATTATTTTTCATTGGCAGATCAATGCAGTTTTCCAAACATATTCATCATCAGTTGTTTTGTAAGATTTTAACTAACTGAACAAAAATAGTAACACAACATTCAACAATTTTACTGGGGTACAGTTCATATAAGGAAATCAATCAATTGAAATACATTCATTAGGCCCTAATCTATGGATTTCACATGACAGGGGCCCACCCATCAGCCAATAAGAATGCTTTTTCCCCACTAAAGGGCTTTATTACAGATTTAAATACTCCTCAGTTTCATCAGCTGTCCGGGTGGCTGGTCTCAGATGATCCTGCAGGTGAAGAAGACCGACGTGGAGGTCCTGGGCTATTGTGAACATTCCTGCAGTCAGAATGCCAATTGCGCACTCCCTCAAAATGTAGACATCTGTGGCATTGTGTTGTGTGACAAAACTGCACATTTCAGAGTGGCCTTTTATTGTACCCAGCACAAGGTGCACCTGTGTAATGATCATGCTGTTTAATCAGCTTCTTGATATGCCACAACTCGCAGGTGGATTGATAATCTTGGCAAAGGAGAAATGCTCACTAACAGAAATGGAAACAAATTTGTGCACCAAATTTGAGAGAAATAAGCTTTTTGTGGGTATGGAAAATATCCGGGATCTTTTATTTCAGCTCACGAAACATGGGACCAACACTTTACATGTCAAGTTTATATATTTTTTCAGTATAGTTTTAGAAGACAATTCACTAAATACGTAGTCATTTCATTTTGTCACATGTTTGGTAAACAACAGGTGTAGACTAACAGTGAAATGTTGACCAACAATGGAGAACACAATACAACAATTATAATAATAGGAAAAAGATTGTAGCACAAGGAATTAATACACGATGAGCAATGGTAGCTTGGCTATATACATGGGGTGCCAATACCTAGTCAATGATAGCTTGGCAATATACATGGGGTGCCAATACCTAGTCAATGATAGCTTGGCTATATACATGGGGTGCCAATACCTAGTCAATGATAGCTTGGCTATATACATGGGGTGCCAATACCTAGTCAATGATAGCTTGGCTATATACAGTGCAATCTGAAAGTATTCAGACCCCTTGACTTTTTTCACATTTTATTACGTTACAGCCATATTCTAAAGTTGGTTAAATCGTTTTTTCCCCCTCATCAATCTACACACAATACCCCATAATGTCAAAGCAAAAGACAGGTTTTTAGCCATTTTTCCTAATTTATTAATAAAAAAACGGAAATATCTAAGTATTCAGACCCTTTACTCAGTACTTTCTTCAAGCACCTTTGGCAGCACTTACACCATCGAGTCTTCTTGGGTATGATGCTACAAGCTTGGCACACCTGTATTTGGGGAGTTTCATTCATTCTTCTCTGCAGATCCTCTCAAACTCTAGCAGGTTGGATGGGGAGCGTTGCTGCACAGCTATTTTCTGGTCTCTCCGGAGATGTTCAATCGGGTTCAAGTCTGGGCTCTGGCTGGGCCAGGTGAACCTTCGCCCCAGTCTGAAGTCCTGAGCGCTCTGGAGCAGGTTTTCATCAATGATCTCTCTGTACTTTGCTCCGTTCATTATTCCCTCGATCCTGACTAGTCTCCCAGTCCCTGCCTCTGAAAAACCTCCGCACAGCATGATACTGCCACGACCATGCTTCCCGGTGCCAGGTTTCCTCCAGAAGTGACGCTTGGTATTCAGGCCAAAGAGTTCAATCTTGGTAACAACAGACCAGAGAATCTTGTTTCTCATGGTCAGAGTCCTTTAGGTGCCTCTTGGCAAACTCCAAGCGGGCTGAACTCTGGAGCTCTGTCAGTGATCATCGGGTTCTTGGTCACCTCCCTGACCAAGGCCCTTCTCCTCCGATTGCGCAGTTGGCCGGGTGGACAGCTCTAGGAAGAATCTTGGTGATTCCAAACTTCTTCCATTTAAGAATGGAGGAGGCCACGGTGTTCTTGGGGACCTTCAATGCTGCAGACATTTTTTGGTACCCTTCCCCAGATCTGTGCCTCGACACAATCCTGTCTCTGAGCTCTACGGACAATTCCTTCGACCTCATGGCTTGGTTTTTGCTCTGACATGCAATGTCAACTGTGGGATGTTATATAGACAGGTGTGTGCCTTTTCAAACCATGTCCAATCAATTGAATTTATCTCAGGTGGACTCCAATCAAGTTGTAGAAACATCTCAAGGAAGATCGATGGAAACAGGATGCACCTGAGCAAAATTTCGAGATTCATAGCAAATGGTCTGGAATACTAATGTAAATAAGGTTTTGCAAAAATTTCTAAACCTGTTTCCACTTTGTCATTATGGGGTATTGTGTGTAGATTGATGAGGGATTTTTGTAGTTGTTGTTGTTTGTAAAAAAAAAAAAAAAACATTTTTATAATAAGGCTGTAACTTATTTTTTTGTTGAAAAAGTCAAGGGGTCTGAATACTTTCAGAATGCACTGTATAGACTAACTATTTCACTTTAAACACCGTTATATTTATGCACAAGAGAAAAGGTTGCCCAGCACAAATTAATGTACAAACATGATTTTTCATTACATATTTGTAATTTAGCAGATGCTCTTATCTAGAGCGACTTATAGGACCAATTGGGGTTAATTGCCTTGCTCAAGGCCACAATGACAGATTTTTGACCTAGTTGGCTCGGGATTCAAACCAGCGACCTTTCAGTTACTGGCCCAACACTCTAAACCGCTAGGCTACCTGTTAAATACATAACACAATATGTGACATAAGTAGAATACAGAACACTTGAAACATTACAGGCCATTTTTCATGGTGGAAATTGAAATATTAAAATGTGATTTTAAAAAAGCAGTGGGTAGAGTGGCGTTTCACAGGCTGTTTGTACGGGCAGTTATACAGGACAGTTTGTGGCTGTTTCTCAGGAGCCTGGTGGTGCAGTTACCTCTTCTTGGAGGGAGCAGGTCATTCCAGAACAGTCAAAAAGGCGTTTCGAGGCCTTTCTCACTGGCTACTCCACATGTCACCACTGAGGTTAGAGTCTAGATTAAAATCAAGATACTTGGTTGTTGTTACCACTGGTACTTCCTGTCCTCCTAGGATTAGTGGTGCAGGTTGTGGATGGTCCTCTGACCAAGGGCTAAATGTGCCAGTTGCCATCACCTTCTGCCCTCTTTCGGTGGTGTAGCTGTGGAGCCAGGCTAGTAACCTAGGACACAGTTCAATGTCAGACAGATGTTGCAGGAACTATGGGTGATCTACTCGATCAAAGGCTTTGGACACATCAGCAAGTAACACCCTCACCATTGTTGGGTTTATGGAGTCTGTAGCTGTCAGCCAGGAGTATGTGGCTTTCACAAGGGCGGTAGTAGTGCTGGACTTTGGGAGGTAGTCATACTGATTCGTGCACTTAGATAACACCTCCTACTGGCAGGGGACAGTTTTAACAATGTGTTTGATGACAGGGGCTAGATTTTCTGCATGCTCTTTAGTAGCCAGGCTGGAATTCCATCAGGCCCACACGCTTTACGTGCTCTGAGTCTGTTCAGAACTTGCTTTAACTGGCCAATGCTGCACAGCTCAACCTGCTTTGTAGGCATGGGCAGGGGGAAGATGGCAAGAGGTGTGGTGCTTGTCCATGTCTCAGCAAAGAAGCCATTCAAAACATCAGCCACGTTGTCGTCTTCAATTCCCTCGACCTGTATTCTCCCTCCTGATGTTTTCTTTGGTCCCAGTCCATTGTTAATGAAGTCCCACCATTCCTTAGGGTTTTTCTTCTTTAGGTCCTGGATTTCAGTTTTGTAGAAGATTGTCTTTGCTTCCTTGATAATTATTTGCACTGTGTTTCTGTATTTTCTCCATGTCATTGTTTCTCCCCATCTGTTGAAAATATTCTGTATTTTCCTGATGGCAGCCTTTATTCTTTCAGTCATCCAGGGCTTGTCCAGTGTTGTTGTTGTTTTCTTATTGGAATGTATACATCAAGTGCAGTTTGAATGCAGGAGTTGAACGTCTCCACCTTTGCATCGATGCTCTCCACCTCATATGTGGCAGACCAGTCAGTCCTGGCCTTACATTGTGCAAAGGTCTCCTTTCTGTTCTGGGTTACCAGATGTCCTTTTTTCCGCTGCACCTCTCTTCTCCCTCCTGATGTTGTGTTTGGAGAGAACAGCAGACATTTGTGATCACTGGATCCGAGAGGGGCAAGGACAGTGGGTTGTGTTGATCAGATCTAGGATGGAGTCCCCTCTGTGGTCTTGTCTTTGGCCACTTGTTTCATGTCTGGATGGGAGTTTGTCAGCATCTTGATGGGCAGGTGATTTAAGTCTCCTCACAGGATGAGACCCATTTGGGGAGAGGACATCCTGATCACATGGACAGTGATTATGAGATAATCCACAGTGTTCTGCTGCAGTGTTTTGTCATGTGCCCATGGTGGATGTTTGAGCACTCCACTACCAGAGATGAAACTGAGCTGGGGTGTTGTTTAGGACGGAGCTGAAGACACTCAAACTCTTCTTTCTCTAGGTCAGTTATTCTTCTCTTTGCCTGCATACTGTGATTCACATACATAGCCACGCCCCCTCCTCGCATCCCCTCTCTGGACCTGTCATTTCTGAACAGCTGATAGTCTTTGTCATCAGAACAGCCTCAATTTGTCAGGGCATGGACTCTACAAGGTGTCGAAAGCGTTCCACTGGGATGCTGGCCCATGTTGACTGCAATGCTTCCCACAGTTGTGTCAAGTTGTCTGGCAGTGGATTTCTACTCAGAATAGCTCGTTCCATCTCCTACAACAGATGCACAATTGGATTTGAGATCTGGTGCCTCGGAAGGCCCCTGCAGTAACCTGAATTCACTATCATGTTCGTGGAACCTTTTCTGGACAAGCCTTGTGGCATTGGGCATAATCCTGCTGAAAAAATATATTTGCAGATGGATAACTTCTGCCATGAAGGGATGCACCTGATTGACAATGATTTTTAGATATCCTGTGGCATTCAAACGTTTCTCCACTTTTATCAAGGGGCCCAATGTCTGCCATGAAAACACACCCCACACCATCACCACCAGCCTGAAATGTTGACACACGGCATGGATGCATGTACTCGTGGTTTCCTCAATATCCTAGACCTCTCATTATCTTTACAGTAGGAGCTATCTAAGCACTGCAAAACTGACAAGGTGCACACTGATCAGTAAAGAGATGCTAAAATTCTACAACTTCCCGTTCCTCTGCACAGTTCTCTCAAAGTGAGAAACAATAGGATTACAATAGAGTGTATCCAATCCACTACCACTTCTTATGTATACGTTGGTGTCTTTTTAAATTGCCAGATATGTAGAATCTCATCTTACAGTCAGAGCAGGAGTATGGCTTCTCTCCTGTGTGTATACGTTCATGTATTTTTAAGGGGCCCAGTTGAGAGAAACTCTTCCCACAGTCAGAGCAGGAGTAAGGCTTCTCTCCTGTGTGTGTTCTCTGATGAACTTTTAGCTGAGCTGATGTTGTGAAGCATTTTACACAGTCAGAGCAGGAGTAAGGCTTCTCTCCTGTGTGTATCCTTTGGTGCAATTTTAAGCTGTCCTGTCGAGAGAAATTCTTCCCACAGTCAGAGCAGGAGTATGGATTCTCTCCTGTGTGTATACGTTCATGTATTTTTAAGTAGCCCAGATGAGAGAAACTTGCCCCACAGTCAGAGCAGGAGTAAGGCTTCTCTCCTGTGTGTGTTCTCTGATGAACTTTTAGCTGAGCTGATGTTGTGAAGCATTTTACACAGTCAGAGCAGGAGTAAGGCTTCTCTCCTGTGTGTATACGTTCATGTATTTTTAAGCAGCCCTGTCGAGAGAAATTCTTCCCACAGTCAGAGCAGGAGTATGGATTCTCTCCTGTGTGTATACGTTCATGTATTTTTAAGTTTCCAAGATGAGAGAAACTTGCCCCACAGTCAGAGCAGGAGTAAGGCTTCTCTCCTGTATGTATTGGTTCATGTTGTTTTAAGTGGCCCCATTGAGAGAAACCCTTCCCACAGTCAGAGCAGGAGTAAGGCTTCTCTCCTGTGTGTATACGTTCATGTTGTTTTAAGCTGCCAAGATGAGAGAAACTTGCCCCACAGTCAGAGCAGGAGTAAGGCTTCTCTCCTGTGTGTATACGTTCATGTTGTTTTAAGCTGCCCAGTTGAGAGAAACTTGCCCCACAGTCAGAGCAGGAGTAAGGCTTCTCTCCTGTGTGTATACGTTCATGTTGTTTTAAGCTGCCCAGTTGAGAGAAACTTGCCCCACAGTCAGAACAGGAGTAAGGCTTCTCTCCTGTGTGTATCCGTTGGTGTGATTTTAAGCTTTTCTGTCGAGAGAAATTCTTCCCACAGTCAGAGCAGGAGTAAGGCTTCTCTCCTGTGTGTGTTCTCTGGTGAACTTTTAGCTCAGTTGATGTTGTGAAGCATTTTACACAGTCAGAGCAGGAGTAAGGCTTTTCTCCTGTATGTATACGTTCATGTTTTTTTAAGGTGCCCAGTTGAGAGAAACTTGCCCCACAGTCAGAGCAGAAGTAAGGCTTCTCTCCTGTGTGTATACGTTCATGTGTTTTTAAGTTGCCCAGTCGAGAGAAACTCGTCCCACAGTGAGAGCAGGAGTAAGGCTTCTCTCCTGTGTGCACTCTCTGATGAACTGTCAGAGCCTGTGATGTTGTGAAGCTCTTCCCACAGTCAGTGCAGGAATACAGATTCTCTCCTGTGTGTATTTTTAGCTTTGATAGAATTGGGAAAATCTCCTCACAATGTGGGCAGTGGTGAGACCTCTTAGCTCTGCGATCTTCCTGCTGTTGCTCTCTGGATGTAGAGAATGTCTCAATGTCACCTGTGTGAAAAGCATTTTAAAAAGTCAATTGGTGTGATATGCACTGAGTGTACAAAACATTATGAACTCTTTCCATGACATAGACTGACCAGGTGTGAGCTATGATCCCTCATTGATGCCACTTGTTAAATCCACTTCAGATCAGTGTCGATGAAGGGGAGGAGACAGATTAATGAAGGACTTTTAAGCCTTGAGACAATTGAGACATGGATTGTGTATGTGTGCCATTCAGAGGGTGAATGGTGTGTTTTAATCAAATCAAATACAAAAGCTGAAGAATATACGCACATCCAGGTAATCAAATCCACCATATGCACTGAGCTTGTCTGACAGGTTGAAGCGCACTAAATACTAAATAAATGATAAGCGTACCAGAGAGTCTGTTGAAACGTTTTATTGTTAAGCCTTTATTACAGCAAAGACTAAAAACAGTTGCATTGATCCCTGAATGCAATTTCTGAAATTGAACTGTTTATTTATTGTTTATGCTAATTATTCAAGGGTTGCTTTGTTATTTTAAAACCAAAAATGCTTGATTGCATTTCAATGGCTTGCATGCTGTGTGATGACATGAACAAATGAATGATTGATACAGTAGCCTATATACAGTGTGTAAGAGTATTCCAAGATAAATATACAACACAGGGAATTAACGATCAATGGAAACAGTTGTTTTTCAGTTCAACATCTGTTTAGAATCTATGTAGGGGTTCCAGTCCGGGACTCATAGCTGCATGTGGCAAGTTAGCATTGGTCCAAATGGTCTATACATTGAGCCTGAAACGGGATACTTGGTATTTGGCTATTGGCCCAATTTTATTGCAAGGAATTCTAATTGGTCAAACATAGGCAAGGGAGAAAACATTGAGAACAGGGAAGAATAAACATCTACAATCAACTTTCCAGCATAAAAAATGATTGGTTCTCTTTGAATAAATATATTTTTATTACTTTGGGGTCTGTGTTATTGAAGAATAACATCAACTGCTAACAAGTGCATTCGGAAAGTAATCAGACCCCCTTGACTTTTTCCACATTTTGTTACGTTGCAGCCTTATTCTAAAATGGATTAAAAAATAAAAATACAAAAATAATCCTCAGCAATACCCCATAATGACAAAGCGAAAACAGGTTTTTAGAAAATGTTGCTAATACATTAAAAATAAAACAGAACTATATTATTTACATAATTATTCAGACCCTTTGCTATGAGACTCGAAATTGAGCTCAGTTGCAACCTGTTTCCATTTATCATCCTTGAGATGTTTCTACAACTTGATTCGAGCCAATCCTTGGTAAATTCAATTGATTGGACATGATTTAGAAAGGAACACACCTGTTTATATAAGGTCCCACAGTTGACAGTGCATGTCAGAGTAAAAACCAAGCCATGAGGTCGAAGGAGTTGTCCGTAGAGCCCCGAGACAGGATTGTGTCACGGCACAGATCTGGGCAAGGGTACCAAAAAACGTCTGCAGCATTGAAGGTCCCCAAGAACACAGTGGCCTCCATCATTCTTAAATGGAAGATGTTTGGAACCACCAAGACTCGGCCAAACTGAGCAATTGGGGGAGAAGGGCCTTGGTCAGGGAGGTGACCAAGAACACGATGGTCACTGACAGAGCTCTAGAGTTCCTCTGGAGATAGGAGAACATTCCAGAAGGTCAACCATCTCTGCAGCACTCCAGCAATCAAGCCTTTATGTTAGAGTGGCCAGACGGAAGCCAATTGTCAGTAAAAGGCACATGACTGCCCGCTTGGAGTTTGCCAAAAGGCACCTAAAGACTCTCAGACCATGAGAAACAAGATTCTCTGGTTGGATGAAACCAAGATTGAACTCTTTGGCCTGAATGCCAAGCGCCACGTCTGGAGGAAACCTGGCACCATCCCTACGGTGAAGCATGGTGGTGGCAGCATCATGCTGTCGGGATGTTTTTCAGCGTCAGGGACTGGGAGACTAGTCAGGATCGAGGCAAAGATGAACTGAGCAAAGTACAGAGAGAGATCCTTAATGAAAACCTGCTCCCGAGCGCTCAGGACCTCAGACTGGGACGAAGGTTCACCTTCCAACAGGACAACAACCCTAAGCACACAGCCAAGACAACACAGGAGTGGCTTCAGGACAAGTCTCTGAATGTCCTTGAGTAGCACAGCCAGAGCCCGGACTTGAACCCGATCTAACATCTTTGGAGAAACTTGAAAATAGCTGTGCAGCAGCGCTCGCCATCCAACCTGACAGAGCTTGAGAGAATCTGCAGAGAAGAATGGGAGAAACTCTCCAAATACAGATGTGCCAAGCTTGTAGTGTCATACCCAAAAAGACTCAATGCTATAATCGCTGCCAAAGGTGCTTCAACAAAGTACTGAGTAAAGGGTCTGAATCCATTTTTTATTTTTTAATAGTTTGGCAAAAATGTCTAAAAACCTGTTTTTGCTTTGTCATTATGGGGTAGTGTGTAGATTGATGAGGGCAAAAAAACTATTGAATCAATTTTAGAATAAGGCTGTAACAACAAAATATGGAAAAAGTCAAGGGTTCTGAATACTTTCCGAAGGCACTGTATATGTTGGGGTCAATGAAGGGTGGATAGGAACTTGGTGCATGGAAAGTTACTGAGGGAGATAAGAGGAAGTGCAGAATTCATGTTCCTAAGGAGGGAGGCAAAGGGCAACTGTCTAGTTTCAGTTCCTGATAAGGCAGGCCAGTTGCGGAACTAGGGAGGAGCAAGGAATTCGGCTCGAGGTCATGTCAACAGATGAAGTGAGAAGAAACCTCTGGGAGGGGGGCCAGAGGGGCCCACCACAACGACCCTCCTACTACAGTCCTATCTCACACGCATACACTTTCACGCCCACAAAGGTTCTAGCATCAGGCAGGGCCATGACTACACCAGTGAGAAGAACCAATTAAGTTCCTGACTAGCAACAGAGATGTATTGGCTGTCTAGATATGTAAGGAGTTGAGTAGGAGGTTATAAATATATGTGCTTGTGTAATCATGCATTGTCTTTGCAGCTGTTTGAAACCCGTTGGATGAATGAACTTGGTTTTGTGGTTTTCCTAGATGTCCTTTTGAGTTTTTACTCTGTTTGTTCAGAACCTAACAGAAAGCTTCATAATGAAAAATTATCTAAAGGGCGAAATGATGAACGCGATGTGCTTTATCTATTACCTAGCGAACAACTTGACTACAGGTATTTATTTTAAAAGTACTAATATTCAAAGGCCAAAAAACTTCACTGAGCAGAATGCTAACAAAATGCTAACTAGTACTAAGGAATCATCATAGAGAATGATAACTAAATGCTAACGAGTGCATTGCAAACATTTTGTACAGTTTCTGACCTCAACTATAGATGTAACTCAAACGCTTCTCATAGTTTGCTGCACGCACAAACCTAATATTATCCAGCAAGGCTCTTGATCCAGGAGGGGATTCTCTGCTGTTAGCAAGGCTCTTGATCCAGGAGGGAATTCTCTGCTGTTAGCAAGGCTCTTGATCCAGGAGGGGATTCTCTGCTGTTAGCAAGGCTCTTGATCCAGGAGGGATTCTTTGCTGTTACCAAGTGAATGCTTGATTATGGAAGAAGCTAACTGGCAAACATTTAGTTGTGAATTCCATACTGTAATTAGATCACCTGGCGCATGCTGCACGACAGAGATTGACTCACAAGGCTCCGGTCTCTTCTCGTTGACTGGGGACTACCGTAAGCTACATAATAATGTGACGTAATGTTCTTTAACTCATAAACGTATTGCACAAGTTGACTGCAGGTATTTACTTAAAAAGTAGCTACAAATATTCAAAATAATAAAAACAAAACTTAAAAGAAATCGTTTCAACTGTACTGAAAACCCATCCAGTGGCTTTTTTATTGCTTCTTTAAATCAGCACAACAGTTTTCAGCTGTGCTAATATAATTGCAAAAGGGTTTTCTAATGATCATTTATTCATTTAAAATGATAAACTTGGATTAGCAAACACAACGTGCGAAATTATGAACGCGATGTGCTTTATCTATTACCTAGCAAACAACTTGACTACAGGTCTTTATTTAAATAGTACTAATCAGTCACTAAGCAGAATGCTAACAAAATGCTAACTAGTACTAAGGAATCATCAAGAGGACGCTAACTAAATGCTAACGAGTGCATTGCGAACACTTTGTACAGTTTCTGACCTCAACAATACAAGTAACTCAAACACTCACAGTTGGCTGCCTGCACAAAACTAATATTAGCCAGCAAGGCTCTTGATCCAGGTGGGGATTCTCTGCTGTTAGCAAGGGAATGCTTGATTGGAAGAAGCTAACCACTTAGCTAGATAGCTAACTAACTACTAAATTAGCAAACCTAATGGGCAACTGCAGAGCATTTAGCACATTGTAGACTGTTAACTTAATAGTTAAGATATCTAGCTGGCAAACATTTAGTTGTGAATTCCATACTGTAATTAGATCACCTGGCGCATGCTGCATGACAGAGAGTGATTCACAAGGTTCCGGTCTCTTTTTGTTGACTGGGGACTACCGTAAGCTACATAATAATGTGACGTAATGTTCTTTATCTCGTAACGTATTGCACAAGTTGACTGCAGGTATTTACTTAAAAAGTAGCTACAAATATTCAAATTAATCAAGAAAAACTTCAAGAAAACAGTTTCAGCTGTATTGAAAACCCATCCAGTGGCTTTTTCCAAATAACCTGGTATACAGTATACCACCCAAGCCTAGTAACTACACTGACTCATTTAATAGAAGTTATAATTACTGGCAGTTTGTCTACTTCACTTCTTTAGTCTACTCTCTGAGCACCCCAGACAGCCCAGTTAATAAAACACATGCTGGCAATACTGGTATTTGGGTATTTTATTAGGATCCCCATAAGCTGTTGCAAAAGCAGTAGCTACTCTTCCTGGGGTCCACACAAAACATGAAACATGACATAATACAGAACATTAATAGACAAGAACAGCTCAAGGACAGAACTACATAAAAACATTTTAAAAGGCACACGTAGCCTACATGTCAATACATACAAAAACTATCTAGGTCAAATGGGGGAGAGGCGTTGTGCCATGAGGTGTTGCTTTATCTGTTTTTGAAAGCAGGTTTGCTGCTTATTTGAGCAATATGAGATGGAACGGAGTTCCATGCAATAACGGCTCTATATAATAGTGTAAACTTTCTTGGATTTGGGGACTGTGAAAAGACCCCTGGTGGCATGTCTGGTGGGGTAAGTGTGTGTGTCAGAGATATGTGTACAGCATGCATAGTATTTATATTAGCCCTCTGATTACAATGAAGAGCAGGACGTGCCGCTCTGTTCTGGGCCAGCTGTAGCTTCAATTGGTATTTTTATTTATTCCGTTTTATTTTTTATTTAAAATAAATCAGCTTTAATATTTCTGATAGATTGTAACTTCCATCAATGTAATTGTCTGCATCACTTCCAATCCCCCATATATTTTTTTCACATATACATACAGTGAGCTCCATAATTAATTGGACAGTGACAATTGTTTTGTTATTTTGGTTCTGTACTCTAGCACTTTGAGTTTGAAAGGATACAATGACAATGAGGGTGAAGTGCAGACTGTCAGCTTTAATTTGAGGGTATTTTCATACATGTTGGATGAACCGTTTAGAAATTATAGAAGCTTTTGTACATGGTCCCCCCCATTTTCGGGCATCAAAAGACATTGGACAGTTTAACATAATGTAGAATAAAGTAATCATTGTTAATATTTGGTCGCATATCCTTTGCATGCAATGACTGCTTGAAGTCTGCGATGCATCGACATCACCAGACGCTGGGTATCTTCCCTGGTGATGCTCTGCCAAGCCTGTACTGCAGCCATCTTCAGTTCCTGCTTGTTTCGGGGACTTATTGCCTTCAGTCTCCTCTTCAGCATGTAAAATGCATGTTCAATTGGATTCAGATCCGGTGATTGACTCGGCCAGTCAAGGATTTTCCACTTTTTGGCCATCAAAAACCCCTTCGTTGCTCTAGCAGTATGTTTAGGGTCATTGTCTTGTTGCATGATGAAGTGCCGTCCAATGAGTTTGGAGGCATTTAGTTTTATCTGAGCAGATAAAATATTTCTGTAGACTTCAGAATTCATTGTTCTACTTCTGTCTGCAGTCACATCATCGATGAAGACAAGTGAGCCTGTTCCACTGGCAGTCATACAGGCCCAAGCCATAACACCCCCTCCACCATGTTTCACGGATGAGGTGGTATGCTTTGGATCATGGGCATTTCTTATTTTTCTCCACACTTTCCGCTTTCCATCACTCTGGTACATGTTAATCTTTGTCTCATCTGTCCACAATACTTTTTTCCAGAACTCTTGGGGCTCTTTTTTAGGTGCTTTTTAGCAAACTGTAATCTCGCCTTTCTGTTCTTCAGGCTTATAAGTGGTTTGCATCTTGTAGTGTACCCTCTGTAGTCCTGCTGATGTAGTCTTCTACGTATGGTAGACTTTGACACATCTACACCTGCATCCAGGAGAGTGTTTTTGATCTGTTGGGCTGTTGTCAGGGGGGTTTTCTTCACCATAGAGAGTATTCTCCGGTCATCCACTACAGTGGTCTTCCTCGGTCTACCGGGTCTTTTGACATAATTGAGTTCACCGGTTTTTTTTTTCTTGATAATAATGAACAAAACTGTTGACTTGGGCATGGCCAGGTTTTTTACAATGTTCCTGATTGATTGATTTTCATTTCTGAGCCTTATGACGGCCAGCTTCATTTGCATCGACACTGCTGTCTTCATCATGTTGTCACACCCCAACAACAACCTCCAAAGGCAATAGCAAAGTCTAGAATCAATACTATTCATCAACAGCTCTCCTGCATTCACTAACGACACAAATGAATACACCTGCCTAACGACACACATCTGTGAAGCCAATTTATCAAATACTTGTAGTACCTTAAAATGGGGGACCATGTACAAAAGGTGCTGTCATTTCTAAACGGTTCATCTGATATGTATGAAAGTACCCTCAAATTAAAGCTGACAGTCTGCACTTCACCCTCATTGTCATTGTATCCTTTCAAACTCAAAGTGCTAGAGTACAGAACCAAATTAACAAACAAATGGTCACTGTCCAATGAATTATGGAGCTCACTGTATATAATATATATATATATATATATATATATATATATATATATATATATATATATCCTTTAAAAGAATACATATTTTCCTTTATTACTTTCCAACCCCACCACCCCTCCCCTAATTGGAGTAAACTAGTGAACAACAACGCTTAAGCCTCTACTTCCAGCTTATACATACTATATACATTTTATGGACACAGTCAATTTCACATAAGTTCTATTTTATTTGTTTTTACTCCTCAACCTCTCCGATCATTTTCATGATGTCCATCCGGTTTGCTTCTATATGTCATATCTTTCAAACTGTGCTCTTTCACAAAAGTTCTTAACCTATATCCTATATACTTATTAACTTAACTAGGTCTTTCCTTACAGAACTTGACCACACGACTGGACAATAATCAAGATAAGACAAATCTATAACCTGCAGAACTTGCTTTTTGGAGTGTGGTGTCAAAAAAGCAGAGCATCTATTACGGACAGAACTCTCCCCATCTTTATAACCATTGAATCTATATGTTTTGACCATGACAGTTTACAATCTAAGGTAATGCCAAGTAATTTAGTCTCCTCAACTTGTTCAACAACCACACCATTCATTACCAGATTCAGCTGAGGTCTAGAACTTAGGAAATTATTTGTACCAAATACAATGCTCTTAGCAACCCATTCCAAAACAGACTATACTGGTGTCATCCATGCAAGTCACAGTAGCATGAAATAACATTACCTTCTCATTGAAACAGTTCATCATGAA
This sequence comes from Coregonus clupeaformis, assembly GCF_020615455.1. Classification (NCBI taxonomy): domain Eukaryota; kingdom Metazoa; phylum Chordata; class Actinopteri; order Salmoniformes; family Salmonidae; genus Coregonus; species Coregonus clupeaformis. Next base: position 19,241 of record NW_025535737.1, on the reverse strand, counting down.
ACAGTTCTACTGCAACTTTTCATGCACAGTGGGAAGTTGGAACGAACCTGCTCTTACCTTGAGAAACAGATTTCCCAATCTTCTCCTCCTCTTCTTCATCTTTAATGCTGACATTCAGCTCCAGTGTTTGACTGCAGTCTTCCAGCTTCACTGATGCCATCTCTGGTACCTGCGGTGCAAACTTGGCTCGACTGTCAATCAGGACCCAGTGACTGTAGGTTTGGACTCAGTGTGGAAGGAGAGAGGCAGGCTGGGTTTGTCCTCACTGTTGATGCTACAGGCCTCAGATTTAATCCTAGTTGGCCTGTAGTCATAAAGAGAAACAGACAATGTTGTGGAGAATTGTCCTTATCCTCAGTAAAAACAAAATACTTCCAGAGTTTTTGTAGAATCAAGATAGACTTTATTACACAAGCAATAGAGCCGAGCTGGTCTGCAGAGCAACTACTCTCCTACACTCAGTTGTCAGTTTTTATACAGTTTCATTTTTTCTCCTAGTACACACCTTTTTGTTAATCCATCCCTGGTTAGTTTACTCCACCATTGTTTCCAATCTTAACATCTTGACCGTCCCGCCCACTTGTTTATTCTTTAATAGTGGCACAATCTGACTTCTCTTCCTTCTATTCAGTCTGTTTTTGGAAACAATGGTGGCGGGACCAAACCTTGTTATGCCACTTCCTGGCTCTGTTTTAACCCTTTAAGTGGTTCTTTCTCCATAGGCGTATATTGAGCCATTTCCTGTCTTTGTTTCAACTGAGCCATTTCCTTTTGCACCATACTTAGCTTGTTATGTTTTCTATCCTTGTGTGAGTTAGTGGTTAACCGCGATTAACTGAAAAATCTCCAATACTTTAGGGCCTTTCCGGCCGTCTTCGTGGTTATATGAGGGGAGCATAAATTGTACAATTGAAAGCTAATAAATACTTTTCCAAGATAGAACTCATGTATATTTATGCAATAAGGCCCGAGGAGGTGTGGTATATGGTCAATATACCACGGCTAAGGGCTGTTAGGCACGATCCAACGCCTGAGTCGCCTTACTGCTATTATAAAACTGGTTACCAACATATGTAGAACAGTACAAATATTGCTTTTGTCATACTTGTGGTGTAGGTCTGAATTACCACGGCTTTCAGCCAATCAGCATTCAGGGCTCGGACAACCCCGACCACCCAATGTATATTTACTACAGTAAAATAATATACTGCACCAACTACATATATATCTGATAGGGGCCATTATCTTCTACGTGGACTTTAAACGAACATCAGAATGGACGACGCCATTTTAACAGCTCGTAAGTTTATACATTTTTACACAAAACCAATAACATTTCAAACGAACACAGATATCTCAAATGGTTTATTTTATTAAGTTACTTTGACGAAATGATGTACATTCACTCAGACAAATCGCAAATCATTAGCTATGTGACTTGTAAAATAGTTTTTATCACGTTCTTTCACTCACTCGGTTTGACACAAAAATAACACATTACTTTACCAAACTGGCGAATACCTTGACGTATTTGTTAACTAGCATGTTATGACACGTTCTTTCGATATTAGAAAGTTTAAACGTGCTATTACATACCTGTAGTAATACATTTGAAACGGACACAAAGTTGTCGTCTTGACAACACAGGTCTGACGCATTCTTTATTCTGAACAATGGGGCGCGCCAACCCGGAACTTCCTGTTCCCCCACTACCACAGTGCAACAACGACATCTATTGGACTAACTACCTCTTCTTCTTCTTCTTATCTAGTATAATGACGTTCACGTAATGTGTATGCCTCCACCTACTGTTCGGTTAGTAAACCAGAGAAAAAATAAATGTCCATTGCGGAAAAGGGGGACAAACTACGTCACACAAAATAAAAATACATAATAAAAGTCACAGTCCAATCCAAATCACATCCCTACACAGGTTCAGGTGCCTTGGAGGGCGGAACATCTCCAGTCAGTATTCCCTGCAATCAGTGGAAACTCCTTAGAGGAGGAAGGGGAGGACCATCCCCCTCTGTGAATTTCATAAAAAAATAAAAAATGGTGAAACATTTAAAAATTATTATTTTTAGTTAAAACTATAAATATATTTATATGAATATGTCACAGATTAATTTACTAAAACACACTGTTTTACATTAAAGGCCATACCCCGTTCAAAGGCACTTAAATATTTTCTTGCCGGTTCACCCTCTGAATGGCACACATACACAACCCATGTCTCAATTGTCTCAAGGCTTAAAAATCCTTATTTAACCTGTCTCTTCCCCTTCATCTACACTGATTTAAAGTGGATTTAACAGGTAACATCAATAAGACATCATATCATTCACCTGGTCAGTCTGTCATGGAAAGAGCAGGTGTTCCTAATGTTTTGTACATTCAGTGTATTTTTTTAGTTGACGCATGTCATGTCTGATATACATGAATAAAAGTGTTATTCACCCTGGACATGAGACATGATTTCTGAACTTTTGAATTATAAGCTCTAAGTGTTGTCTTGATTGATAAAGTCTGCATGTTGTTTAAGTTACCATAGTAAAAATGTGAAGACCAATATGCTATGAAAAAGTTATTTTGCATTTAGTCATCCCCCAAATGTGACCATTGAAAGCCTTGACCGTTGCATCCTTCCTCAGGGAACGGCCTGCTGACAGCTGGCAACAGGATGGCATGTTTTTTTATGTGCTGCTCTGGAGTTCCATGTCTCAGCAGACACCTGGGGACAGGGGGAAGAACAGTCTGGGAGACTTTTCGAGGGAGAGAGCATGAGTTCTGAAGTACAGTAAACCCAACCAGGGACCCTGGATTATCTGCTATATCACACAGACAGCACTAGTGAAGACCTTGATTATCTGCTATATCACACAGACAGTACTAGTGAAGACCTTGATTATCTGCTATATCACACAGACAGCACTAGTGAAGACCTTGATTATCTGCTATATCACACAGACAGCACGAGTGACATTGCATCTGTGACACTCTGGCTCCACGGACCTTGATATTTGAGCCAGGGTTGTTTATTTTCATTGGTTGGGTGTATTTCTATGCTGGGGATTTCTGGTTGTGCATTTCTATGTTTGGGTTAATTGTTCTTTATGTTGATTAGTCATATGACTCCCAATCGGAGGTAACGAGTGTCAGCTGTCGGCTCGTTATCTCTGATTGGGAGCCATATTTATACGGTGTGGTTTCACCTTGGTTTTGTGGGTTTTTGTTTCCTTGTTGCTGTTAGTGTATATCAGTATTTGGACTTCACTTTCGTCCTATTTGGTTTGTTGTTTTTGATCGTGGTTTCTTTAATTAAATAAAGTCTACGATGTTCGCTCAACACGCTGCGCTTTGGTCTCCTCCTTTCGACGATCGTGACAGAAAAACCCACCAAAGAAAGACCAAGCAGCGTGTCCAGGAGCAAGGAGACTGGACATGGGAGGAGGCGCCGGGCAAGGAGATGGAGAGGCTGGCGATGGCCCAGGTGGGCACATCGTGGTCCTGGGAGGACATGCTCGGAGGCAAGGGACCTTGGGGAAGGATCAAGGCCCTGGCGAGAGAGGAGCAACGGCGGCAGCAGGGCCATCGTCGGAGGGTCGTGAGTCAACCCCAGAAAATTTTTAGGGGGGCACACGGCATGGACGACGGGGCTGACGGAGGAGAAAAGGGGGAGTATCCAGGAGGCCACCAGGCCAGGGGTACACCGCCCTGTACGTCCTGTGCTGATGCCTCACACAGAGTGTGTGAGGGTAGGCATTCAGCCAGGACGGGTGGTGGCCGCTGTTCACTCCAGGCCTCCTGTCCGTCTCCACAGCCCGGTCCGGCCTGTTCCTGCCACCCGCACCAAGTCTACGGTGCGCGTCGCCAGCCCGACCCGGCCTGTTCCTGCCACCCGCACCAAGACTACGGTGCGCGTCGCCAGCCCGGTCCGGCCTGTTCCGGCCACCCGCACCAAGTCTACGGTGCGCCTCAGACGGCCAGAGTCTGCCGTCTGCCCAACGGGGCCTGAACTGTCCGTCTGCCCAACGCCGTCTGAACTGCCCGTCTGCCCAACGGCGCCTGAACTGCCCGTCTGCCCAACGCCGTCTGAACTGTCCGTCTGCCAAGCGCCGCAGGAGCTGCCCGTCGGTACTGAGCCTGCAAAGCCGCCCGTCTGCCATGAGCCTTCAGAGCCGTCCGCCAGACCGGAGCCGCTAGAGCTCTCCGCCAGACAGGAGCAGCCAGAGCCTTCCGCCAGACAGGATCAGCCAGAGCCTTCCGCCAGACAGGAGCAGCCAGAGCCTTCCGCCAGACAGGATCAGCCAGAGCCTTCTGCCAGACAGGATCAGCCAGAGCCTTCTGCCAGACAGGATCAGCCAGAGCCTTCTGCCAGACAGGATCAGCCAGAGCCTTCTGCCAGACAGGATCAGCCAGAGCCTTCTGCCAGACAGGATCAGCCAGAGCCTTCTGCCAGACAGGATCAGCCAGAGCCTTCTGCCAGACAGGATCAGCCAGAGCCTTCTGCCAGACAGGATCAGCCAGAGCCTTCCGCCAGCCAGGATCCGCCAGAGCCGTCCAGCCAGGATCCGCCAGAGCCGTCCAGCCAGGATCCGCCAGAGCCGTCCAGCCAGGATCCGCCAGAGCCAGCTAGTCAGGTACTGTCCCTTAGCCCGGTGCGGCCCCTTAGTCCAGGGCTGCCCCTTAGTCCGGTGCTGCCCCTTAGTCCGGTGCCGCCCCTTAATCCAGTGGGGTTTAGTTGGGGGGTGGTCATGTGGAGGGGGGATACGGAAGCGGATAGTGACTAAGGTGGGGTGGGGACCACGACCTGGGCCAGAGCCGCCACCTGGACAGACGCCCACCCAGACCCTCCCCTAGACTGTATGCTGGTGCGCCCGGAGGTCGCACCTTTAGGGGGTACTGTGACACTCTGGCTCCACGGACCTTGATATTTGAGCCAGGGTTGTTTATTTTCATTGGTTGGGTGTATTTCTATGCTGGGGATTTCTGGTTGTGCATTTCTATGTTTGGGTTAATTGTTCTTTATGTTGATTAGTCATATGACTCCCAATCGGAGGTAACGAGTGTCAGCTGTCGGCTCGTTATCTCTGATTGGGAGCCATATTTATACGGTGTGGTTTCACCTTGGTTTTGTGGGTTTTTGTTTCCTTGTTGCTGTTAGTGTATATCAGTATTTGGACTTCACTTTCGTCCTATTTGGTTTGTTGTTTTTGATCGTGGTTTCTTTAATTAAATAAAGTCTACGATGTTCGCTCAACACGCTGCGCTTTGGTCTCCTCCTTTCGACGATCGTGACAGCATCAGTATACTATTACAAATGGAGCCTACTTCTCTGTGCTCTGGAGAGATGGCAGGTAATTGGTCAGAAGGCTCTGGAGGTCCTTGGAATGTTCTGTCTCTAGCACCTGGAGAGGGGTGGATAGAAGTACTGAGTGTGCTTGAAAGAAAGCAAGAGAGTTAACCTGTAATAAGTATTACATTGTTGATTATTGAGGACTATAAGGGGGCCTTTAAATCAGATGCAGCAACTCAATGTGAGGAGTGTTGGGGGAGTTCTATCTTCATGTCTGTAATGTCCCCTCTTACTGGGCCAGTTCATTTTGCATGGCTCGGTGCCCCAGATTGGTGGAGATTTCACATAAGGACCAATGGAATGGTCTAACATACTAGCCCACTCTCTCTGACCCCCAAGCCCTCACCCGTGACCTCCCATTGGCCCAGGGCCTCCTGTCTAACCCTCTAATCACAGTTTCTCTGACAGGAAGTTACTCCAGTATTAAGGTTTATGGTGCATAGAGCTTCTCCACTCCTTATGAGATGACAAACCTGCATGGATTAGCAAAAGAAAACATGGCACCTGTATTTAGACAATTGTAGTCAAGACAGCCACAGTTTACACAGGAGTGTCCAGGTTCCAGCACTCTACTAACACTTCACTCAACTAATTGTGGTCTAAATGGAAGACCATGATTAGTTGAATGAGATGTTTGTGCTAGGCAGGAATAAAAACGTGCACACAGTTCAGTCTCCTGGGACTAGAGTTGCAAAAATCCACCAACTTTCCCATAATCCCCAGGTTTTCCAGAAATCCTGTTTGAAGATTCCAGATTTACTGTTTATTCCCTCCTGATTCAGGAAACCTTCCAACCGGGTTCTGGAAAACAAGGGAATTTGGGGAAAGTTACCAGATTTTTGCAACTACCTGAGAAATCACCAACGTCTGTATTATAGAACGAGCTTCCTAAGGAACAATGAGATGACAATTCTGCATGATATAGACAATAACATGTGTGGATCTACATGTAATTGCCAAAATAAAGGAAACACCAACATAGTGTCTTTAATAGGGCGTTGAGCCACCATGAGGCAGAATAGTTTCAATGCACCTTGGCATAGATTCTACAAGTGTCTGAACTCTATTGGAGGGAAGCGACACCACTCTTCCTCAAGAAATTCCATCCTTTGGTGTTTTGTTGATGGTGGTGGAAAATGCTGTGTCAGGAGCCGCTCCAGAATCTCCCATAAGTGTTCAATTTGGTTGAGATCTGGTGACTGTGACGGCCATGGCATATGGTTTGTATAGTTTTCATCAAACGATTCAGGCACTCATGCCCTGTGGATGGGGGCATTGTCATCATATGGGGGCCAAAAAAATGGCCTGCCCAGCATTTTGTATGCATGACCCTAAGCATGATGCGATGTTAATTGCTTAATTAACTCAGGAACCACACCTGTGTAGAAGCACCTGCTTTCAATATACTTTGTATCCCTCATTTACTAAAGTGTTTAAATTGTTTTGCCCCTTTTTCTCCCCAATTTCTTGATGTCCAATTGCGATCCAATTACGATCTTTTCTCATCGCTGCACCTCCCCAATGGGCTCGGGAGAGGCGAAGGTGGAGTCATTCGTCCTCCGAAACATGACCTGCCAAACAGCGCTTCATAACGCCCATAACCCGGAAGCCAGCCATACCAATGTTTCGGAGGAAACACTGTTCAACTGATGACTGAAGTCAGCCTGCAGGCGCCCAGCCCGCCACAAGGAGTTGCAAGAGCGTCATGAGCCAAGTAAAGCTCCCCTGGGACAAACCCTACCCTAACCCGGATGTCGCTGGGCCAATTGTGCGCCGCCCTATGGGACTCCTGGTCACGGCTGGTTGTGACACAGCCTGGGATCGAACCCAAACACTAAAATGCACACATTTTACCTCTAAATGACACTAAAACGATTTTATCTGTCACACACTCAGTCACAACACACATGGCTGGCTGCAAAAGTGCATTGTGAGTGACGTCAGCAGCAGGCGCTCAGCTCGTGCACAGGCAGCAGCAGGCCAGCCAAGCAGCACAACAACCTGGAGAGAGCTGGAGAGAGATGCCTAGCGCACACATCATTATTTGAGTTAAGTTGCTTGTTCAATAAGATAGCATATATACCTTGTTATTAGCTTGTACCTATAATTGTTGATCAGTTAGGTAGCATGTTTACTAACTACCAATACACTACTAGTTAATAAGGATATAAATCAAATGTAATTGTTCAATAATGTGTAATTGTTCAATAATTCAATGTGTTGTTTTTATAAATAAAAATATCTGATCATATAAATGTTATGTGTTTATATTACTTTTACATTTACAAATATGTGATAATAAACAAACAAATCTAAACTAACAAATGTCAAATCATATTTGTCACCGAGATGGCCAGTCAATTTGATTAACGTTATTGTGTATTCTATGGAATGATGCAGTTTTACGTTATTACGTAATGACTTCATCACGCAAAGACATCACAACGTTATTGAGCAACTTTTAGCAACAAATCGACCTGCCTCTAGCAACTTCCCCTGAAAATGAGTTGGCAACACTGGTAGGGCCGTCCCAAGGATCCCGAAATGCACGGACCGTTGCACAGTAGTAGAGGGGGAACAGGAAGTTCCGGCAGGCGCGCCCATCCCACGTTCTTCACAATAAAGAAAGCGACAGAACTGTGCAGTCAAGAAGATAACCTTTGTGTCAGTTTCTATTTATTACTACAGGTATGTAATAGCACGTTTAAACTTTCTAATGTCGAAAGAACATGTCATACCATGCTAGGTAACACATCCGTTAAGGTATTATCACGTTTGGTAAAGGTTTGATGTGTTATTTTTGTGTCAAACCGAGTAAGTGAAAGAACGTGATAAAAACTATTTTACAAGTCACATAGCTAGAGATTTTGGGTTTGTCTGAGTTAATGTACATAATTTTCTCATTTCAGTTTAATAAATAATCAATTTATTTGAGATTTCTGAGTTCGTTTAGCATATTATTGCTTTTGTGTAAAATTCCCATGCTGGTAAAATGGCGGCGCCCTCTCGGTCAGCGTCAACGGACTTCAGTGAGGACAGTGCGGGTGCATCAGATAGAGACAATTTCACGGTCGCACTACTGTTTTGAAGCTGAATGTAACGATTATCAGTTTTCTACATGTGTACTAATATTCAGACACATTCACTAGTTTCAGTCTTTATCAATAAATGTTGCTATGGTGTGATCAGGAAATACAATTAGTTTTTGATTGAAGTAATACAGTGAAGACAAGGTTATTCAGGAAATTAGCACACAGTGCTGTCTAAAACAAACTGTAACCTTGTACTAAATGGATTTTGAGTCATGTATGCATTTATCTACTATAGGTTAGGTATTAGCTCAGAAGTATTGTGGAGCTCCTGCTCCTTAATATAAACGGTACCGGCACCCAAAATGAGTATTGGCACCTATTTCAGTCCAAGTACAGCACTGAATTAGATAATTGAACAAGAAAAAAAATATTGCCAGAACTGTCAACACTAACTTTTGTGTCTGTGCTCTCTATATTACTACTGGCAGATTCCGATAAGTCTGAGGCCGGTAACATCAACAGTGAGGACAAACCCAGCCTGCCTCTCTCCTTCCACACTGAGTCCAAACATACAGTCACTGGGTCCTGATTGTGACAGTGGAGCCCAGTTTGCATCGCAATATCCAGAGATGGCATCAGTGAAGCTGGAAGATTGCAGTCAAACACTGGAGCTGAATGTCAACATTAAAGATGAAGAAGAGGAGGAGAAGATTGGGAAATCTGTTTCTCAGGGTAAGAGCAGATTCTATCTAATTAAGTTTGTTGGACATGATTTGGAAAGGCACACACCTGTCTATATACAGTGCATTCGGAAAGTATTCAGACCCCTTGACTTTTTTGAGATTTTGTTACGTTACAGCCTTATTGTAAAATAGATTAAATTGTTTTTTTCCCTCATCAATCTACTCACAATTCCCCATAATGATAAAGCCAAAACTGGTTTTTGTTCATTTGTTGCAAAAACAACATCTGAACGATCACATTTACAAAATGTCTTTCTACTCTGCGAGTGTCTAAACCAGGGCTCTTCAATTCCGGTCCTGGAGGGCCGAAACACCTCTGTTTTTCATCCTCTCCTTCTAATCAGGGGCTAATTCAGACCTTGGACACCAGGTGAGTCCAATTAACTACCAAGTAGAAATAAAAAACAGAAGTGTTTCGACCCTCCAGGACCGGAATTGAAGAACCCTGGTCTAAACCATGATCACCTTGATCTCATTCATCTCAGTCTCATTGCAAAGGGTGTTTATTATAATACTTCTGTAAACAATATATTTTTGTAGTTTTTGATACATTTGCAAAAATGTCTAAGAACTTCTTTTCACTTTTTCATTATGGGGTATTGTCACGCTCTGGCTCCGGGACTCTGTATGTTGAGCCAGGGTGTGTTCATTCATTGGGGGTATTTCTATGTTGGTATTTCTGTTGGGTTCATTTCTATGTTTGAATGAATGACTCCCAATCAGAGGCAACGAGTGTCAGCTGTGGGTTGGTTGTCTCTGATTGGGAGCCATATTTAACTGTCTGTGTTTCACTTTGTGTTTGTGGGTTTTTGTTCCTTGTCGGTCTTTGTCACCGTGGACTTCACGAATCGTTTATTGTTTTTGTTTAATGTGCTTATTATCACTGACGGTAATAAAGTATCATGTTCGCTCAACACGCTGCGCATTGGTCTACTCCTTACCAAGACGATCGTGACAGAAAAACCAACCATACCAAGACCAAGCAGCGTGTCCAGGAGCAGGCAGCCTGGACGTGGGAGCAGATCTTGGACGGGCAGGGGTCCTGGACCTGGGAGGAAATCCTGGCCGGGATGGATCGCCGGCCATGGAGTGAGACGGTGGAGGCGCGCCGTAGAGAGGAGCTACGGCGTGATCAGGGTCGTCGTCGGACGGTCGTGAGGCAACCCCAGAAAATTTTTAGGGGGGGGCACATGGCATGGACGACGGGGCTGACGGAGGAGAAAAGGGGGCGGATCCAGAAGGCCACCAGGCCAGGGGTACACCGCCCTGTACGTCCTGTGCGGATGCCTCACACAGAGTGTGTGAGGGTAGGCATTCAGCCAGGACGGGTGGTGGCCGCTATTCACTCCAGGCCTCCTATCCGTCTCCACAGCCCGGTTCGGCCTGTCCCTGCTCCACGCACCAAGGCTACGGTGTGCGTCGCCAGCCCGGTCCGGCCTGTCCCTGCTCCACGCACCAAGCCTACGGTGTGCGTCGCCAGCCCGGTCCGGCCTGTCCCTGCTCCACGCACCAAGCCTACGGTGTGCGTCGAAAGCCCAGCCCGGCCTGTCCCTGCTCCACGCACCAAGCCTACGGTGTGCGTCGACAGCCCAGCCCGGCCTGTTCCTGCCACCCGCACCAAGCCTACGGTGTGCGTCGACAGCCCAGCCCGGCCTGTCCCTGCTCCACGCACCAAGCCTACGGTGTGCGTCGACAGCCCAGCCCGGCCTGTTCCTGCCACCCGCACCAAGCCTACGGTGTGCGTCGACAGCCCAGCCCGGCCTGTCCCTGCTCCACGCACCAAGCCTACGGTGTGCGTCGACAGCCCAGCCCGGCCTGTCCCTGCGCCACGCACTAAACCTACGGTGCGCGTCGCCAGCCCGGTCCGGCCTGTTCCTGCCACCCGCACCAAGTCTACGGTGCGCGTCGCCAGCCCGACCCGGCCTGTTCCTGCCACTCGCACCAAACTTACGGTGCGCGTCGCCAGCCCGGTCCGGCCTGTTCCTGCCACTCGCACTAAGCCAGAGGTGCGAGAAGTCAGCCTGGTAAGGCCCGTTCCTCCTCCACGCACCAAGCCAGGGGTGCAAGTCGACAGACTGGACCAGGGGCACTATGGGGGGTGTATTGGAGGGTGGTGGTCAAGGCCGGAGCCAGAACCGCCGCCGAGGAGGTATGCCCGCCCAGCCCTCCCCTGGTTTGTTTAGTTGAGGCGCGGTCGCAGTCCGCGCCTTTAGGGGGGGGTACTGTCACGCTCTGGCTCCGGGACTCTGTATGTTGAGCCAGGGTGTGTTCATTCATTGGGGGTATTTCTATGTTTGAATGAATGACTCCCAATCAGATGCAACGAGTGTCAGCTGTGGGTTGGTTGTCTCTGATTGGGAGCCATATTTAACTGTCTGTGTTTCACTTTGTGTTTGTGGGTTTTTGTTCCTTGTCGGTCTTTGTCACCGTGGACTTCACGAATCGTTTATTGTTTTTGTTTAATGTGCTTATTATCACTGACGGTAATAAAGTATCATGTTCGCTCAACACGCTGCGCATTGGTCTACTCCTTACCAAGACGATCGTGACAGGTATTGTGTGTAGATTGATGAGGAATTGTTTTATTTAATTCATTTCAGAAGAAGGCTGTAACGTATCAAATTGTGGAAAAAATCAAGGGGTCTGAGTACTTTCCTAATGCACTGTACATATCCAAAAGTGGACCTAGAAGTTTGTCCTTAAATATCTATTGGGAGCCCATCTCGACCTTCCGCTTAACCTCCCTTCATATCGAAAATAGCATCAGATATTCCAAAACCATCCAATTCCTTTTCCAGATCCAATTTAGTGTCTTCTGAAGTAGAGGGAAAATCAAGACCTGACTAGTTCAGTTCTCAGGAGATTCAGAGTTGTAAAGTGTGTTGTAGTAGGAAGCAAATGTTTGGTTTATTTCTACAGGATCCATTGATAATTGTCCTTGTAAATTATGAATTGCATTAAAGGCTGAATTTTACTTCTTACTGTGCCAGGCCAGCAATTTACCAGGTTTTTCACCTTGATCATAGGACTGTTTCAGCCTAGTTAAGCTGTTTGCAGCCTTTGAGGTGGGAAGTTCATCATACTGAGCTTTAAGACCAAATCATTCCTTGTTTATTCTACTGAGTTATCCAAAAAAGCTTCCCTCTCCAATTCTCTGATTTAGTTGTCCATCGCTCTCATTTTCTGATTTTTATTTGATTTTAAACTGGTAAAACGTATACTTTGCCCCCAAATATGTGCTTTGAAAGCCTCCCATCTGGTTCTCACTGACGTTTGGTGAGTGTTCAATGTCAAATAAATATCTATATGCACTCCAACGTAATGTAAGAAGTCTGGGTCCTGTAACCATCTGGGATGCAAACACCATCAAGAGGATCCTTTTTACTAGTTTTGTATCCCTATAGAATAATCACACAAGGGAATGGTCATTCAAAACAATAGTATCATATCCATTTCCTGCTACATTGGGAAGCAATGAGCAAGAAACTAAAAAGTAGTCTACATGAGAATATGATTTAAATGTGAACATGAATTCTCCCTTTTACTCGGGTTCTGAGTCCTCCAAGGTTCACATAGATTTAAGTCCTTAATGAAATGCTGTAATTTCTTTCTACTCTGCGAGTGGGAAGTGTCTAAACCAGAGGAGCAATCTAGATGAGGATCAAGAGTGCAATTAAAGTCCCCTGCCATTAGGACTTTACCAGGAATGGAGGCTATCAATAGAAATACATTCTCAAAGAATTTGGGATTATCATCATTAGGACCATAAACATTAACCAGATTAATATGCTCCTTCAAAAGAGTTTCCTGTATCAAAATGTATCTACCAGCTGTATCAGTTATAATAGTATCCACTTGAAACAGAACAGATTAGTGAATTAAAACCATAACTCCATGAGAATGAGAGGAGAAACAGGATGCTATTACTTGCCCTTGTCATCTCCTGCATACTTTAAGTAGCTCATCCTTCAACAGGTGAGTTTCTTGTAGGAACACAATAGATGAATGAAGTTGTTTAAGCCTAGTAATAACCTGTTTTAAACTTGGATAGTTTACAAACTCCACAGACATTCCACAAAGTACATTTAAGTTTAGCATTTGAAGTCATTTAACCAAAGATGTAAACATGGAATAAGCAATAGCATAAAGACATATCTAAAATATGTTTAGTAACCACAAGGACCGCAGGAATATTTTGTAGTGAGGAAAATGTGTAAAGATCTGTTGGAAGAAACAAACATAAATCTATCCTAACAACACAGGGTATTTTGCTAGTAGCCTATATAGTAGCCTAAATATCACAACAAAGGGCCTCTCTAGCAAGATGATATGTGAAATATCACATAGTATTTGTTTGAAAAGTAGCAAAGAATAGCTCCACCTAAAACAGTAACGCTAGTTAGTGAAGCCTGAGACTAACGTTAACATTACAGTATGGACCGTCCAAAATAGTGGTAGATGATCCACAACACAGGGTCTGCTGCTAGTAGCTAGTAAGTAACAATATGGCCCATACGTATAGCGTTAACGTAGTATACCATGATACGTTTATAAACCAGAAAAAGTATCAAAGATCAGAAATGAACAGCCTACGTGAGAAAAATAGATATCATTGAATATGTGCTACGTTACCCAAAGGCCCTTTGCATATGATGTTAGGCTTGCACCTGAGTGTCAATCATTTTAGTCCAAGGACATGATCGAAAGGCCTCCATCATTCTTAAATGGAGAAGCCGGTGGTCACTCTGACAGAGCTCCAGAGTTCTGTGGCGATAGGAGAACCTTCCAGAAGGACAACCATCTCTGCAGAACTCCACCAATCAGGCCTTTATGGTAGAGTGGCTAGACGGAAGCCAATCCTCATGAAAAGGCCCGCTGGGAGTTTGCCAAAAGACACCTAAAGGACTCTCAGACCATGAGAAACAAGATTCTCTGGTCTGATGAAACCAAAATTTAACTCTTTGGCCTGAATGCCAAGCGTCACGTCTGTAGGAATCCTGGCACCATCCCAACGGCGAAGCATGGTGGTGGCAGCATCATGCTGTGGGGATGTTTTTCAGTGGCAGGGACTGGGAGACTAGTCAGGATCGAGGGAAAGATGAACGGAGCAAAGTACAGAGAGATCTGAAAATAGCTGTGCGGCGACACTACCCATCTTACCTGACAAGCTTGAGAGGATCTGCAGAGAAACTCCCCAAATACAGGTATGCCAAGCTTGTAGCGTCATACCCAAGAAGACTTGAGGCTGTAATCACTGCCAAAGGAGCTTCAACAAAGTACTGAGTAAAGTCTGAATACAGTTTTTTATTATTTTTATTAGGGAATAAACAGTAAATCTGGAATCTTCAAACAGGATTTCTGGAAAACCTGGGGATTATGGGAAAGTTGGTGGATTTTTGCAACCCTAGTCCCAGGAGACTGAACTGTGGGCACGTTTTTATTCCTGCCTAGCACAAACATCTCATTCAACTAATCATGGTCTTCCATTTAGACCACAATTAGTTGAGTGAAGTGTTAGTAGAGTGCTGGAACCTGGACACTCCTGTGTAAACTGTGGCTGTCTTGACTACAATTGTCTAAATACAGGTGCCATGTTTTCTTTTGCTAATCCATGCAGGTTTGTCATCTCATAAGGAGTGGAGAAGCCCTATGCACCATAAACCTTAATACTGGAGTAACTTCCTGTCAGAGAAACTGTGATTAGAGGGTTTGACAGGAGGCCCTGGGCCAATGGGAGGTCACGGGTGAGGGCTTGGGGGTCAGAGAGAGTGGGCGAGTTTGTTTAACATGGCCCGGTGCCCCGGGTGGGTGGAGTTTGCACATTTTAGACCATTCCATTGGTCCTTATGTGAAATCTCCACCAATCTGGGGCACCGAGCCATGCGAAACGAACTGACCCAGTAAGAGGGGACATTACAGACATGAAGATAGAACTCCCCCAACACTCCTCACATTGAGTTGCTGCATCTGATTTAAAGGCCCCCTTATAGTCCTCAATAATCAACAATGTAATACTTATTACAGGTTAACTCTCTTGCTTTCTTTCAAGCACACTCAGTACTTCTATCCATCCCTCCCCAGGTGCCAGAGACAGAACATTCCAAGGACCTCCAGAGCCTTCTGACCAATTACCTGCCATCTCTCCAGAGCACAGAGAAGTAGGCTCCATTTGTAATAGTATACTGATGCACGTTACTAGTGCTGTCTGTGTGATATAGCAGATAATCAAGGTCTTCACTAGTGCTGTCTGTGTGATAGAGCAGATAATCAAGGTCTTCACTAGTGCTGACTGTGTGATATAGCAGATAATCAAGGTCTTCACTAGTGCTGTCTGTGTGATATAGCAGATAATCAAGGTCTTCACTAGTGCTGTCTGTGTGATATAGCAGATAATTCAGGGTCCCTGGTTGGGTTTACTGTACTTCAGAACTCATGCTCTCTCCCTCGAAAAGTCTCCCAGACTGTTCTTCCCCCTGTCCCCAAGTGAGTCTGCTGAGACATGGAACTCCAGAGCAGCACATCAAAAAACATGCCACCCTGTTGCCAGCTGTCAGCAGGCCGTTCCCTGAGGAAGGATGCAACGGTCAAGGCTTTCAATGGTCACATTTGGGGGATGACTAAATGCAAAATAACTTTTTCATAGCATGTTGGTCTTCACATTTTTACCATGGTAACTTAATCAACATGCAGACTTTATCAACCAAGACAACACTTAGAGCTTATAATTCAAAAGTTCAGAAATCAAGTCTCATGTCCAGGGTGAATAACACTTTTATTCATGTATATCAGACATGACATGCGTCAACTAAAATATACACTGAATGTACAAAACATTAGGAACACCTGCTCTTTCCATGACAGACTGACCAGGTGAATGCTATGATGCCTTAATGATGTTACCTGTTGAATCCACTTTAAATCAGTGTAGATGAAGGGGAAGAGACAGGTTAAATAAGGATTTTTAAGCCTTGAGACAATTGAGACATGGGTTGTGTATGTGTGCCATTCAGAGGGTGAACCGGCAAGAAAATATTGAAGTGCCTTTGAACAGGGTATGGCCTTTAATGTAAAACAGTGTGTGTTCGTTTTTCATGTTATTGGTTTTGTGTAAACATGTATAATCCTACGAGCTGTTAAAATGGCGTCCTCCATTTTGATGTTCGTTTAAAGTCCACATAGAAGATAATGGCCCCTATCAGATATTTATGTAGTTGGTGCAATATATAATTTTACTGTAGTAAATATACATTGGGTGGTCGGGGTTGTTCGAACCCTGAATGCTGATTGGCTGAAAGCCGTGGTATATCAGACGTACACCACAGGTATGACTAAATATATATATATATTTTTTTACTGTTCTACATATGTTGGTAACCAGTTTATAATAGCAATTAGGCGACTCAGGCAGTGCATCGTGCCTAACAGCCCTTAGCCGTGGTATATTGGCCATATACCACACCTCCTCGGGCCTTATTGCATAAATATTAATGAGTTCTAATTTGGAAAAGTATTTATTAGCTTACAATTGTACAATTTATGCTTCCTGCATATAACCACGAAGACGGCCGGAAAGGCCCTAAAGCAAGATCGTAAACGGTGAGCCTGCTGTAGCCTACAGTCCATGGTAAACTGGTGCGCACCAAGTTGCACTATACGTTTTAGTATTTGATTTGGAGAACTTCAAACTCAACTTTTAGAACAATATTACAGTATTATAAAAATGGATCTATGAGTTTGTAATTTGTGAATGTTTTCTGGGGGTGCTCTAAGTTAATATTATATGCATTTCAAGCATTGAGAAATAGCTGCTATATGCCCATTAACGGACTTCAGTGCAGTAGCTCTCAAAATCCCTTCTCCGTATGTAGGGTTTTCAGCCATTACATTCGTCCACATTTGGATCTGTGTAAACTACAATTCCTATGCTCTGTTTTAACATTGAGAAACGTCAATACTCATCACTTTCACAAACATACAGTGAGGGAAAAAAGTATTTGATCCCCTGCTGATTTTGTACGTTTGCCCACTGACAAAGAAATGATCAGTCTAATTTTAATGGTAGGTTTATTTGAACAGTGAGAGACAGAATAACAAAATAAATCCAGAAAAACGCCTGTCAAAAATGTTATAAATTGGGAAATAAGTATTTGACCCCCTCTCAATCAGAAAGACTTCTGGCTCCCAGGTGTCTTTTATACAGGTAACGAGCTGAGATTAGGAGCACACTCTTAAAGGGAGTGCTCCTAATCTCAGCTTGTTACCTGTATAAAAGACACCTGTCCACAGAAGCAATCAATCAATCAGATTCCAAACTCTCCACCATGGCCAAGACCAGAGAGCTCCCCAAGGATGTCAGGGACAATATTGTAGACCTACACAAGGCTGGAATGGGCTACAAGACCATCGGCAAGCAGCTTGGTGAGAAGGTGACAACAGTTGGTGCGATTATTCACAAATGGAAGAAACACAAAATAACTGTCAATCTCCCTCGGCCTGGGGCTCTTGGGCTCCATGCAAGATCTCACCTCGTGGAGTTATAATGATCATGAGAACGGTGAGGAATCAGCCCAGAACTACACGGGAGGTTGTCAATGATCTCATCTTGTCAATGATCTCAAGGCAGCTGGGACCATAGTCACCAAGAAAACATTTGGTAACACACTACGCCGTGAAGGACTGAAATCCTGCAGCACCCGCAAGGTCCCCCTGCTCAAGAAAGCACATATACAGGGCCGTCTGAAGTTTGCCAATGAACATCTGAATGATTCAGAGGAGAACTGGGTGAAAGTGTTGTGGTCAGATGAGACCAAAATTGAGCTCTTTGGCATCAACTCAACTCGCCGTGTTTGGAGGAGGAGGAATGCTGCCTATGACCCCAAGAACACCATCCCCACCGTCAAACATGGAGGTGGAAACATTATGCTTTGGGGGTGTTTTTCTGCTAAGGGGACAGGACAACTTCACCGCATCAAAGGGATGATGGACGGGGCCATGTACCGTCAAATCTTGGGTGAGAACCTCCTTCCCTCAGCCAGGGCATTGAAAATGGGTCGTGGATGGGTATTCCAGCATGGATGAAGGTCATGCTTAGGCTAATAAGCTATAAAGGGAAATAAATTGCTCCAGTTTACACTTTTAGAGTTATTTCATGAAATGTTGTTTTTAGAAAAGGGCCGTTTTTTAAGTTGCGGGGTAACTGCAGGCGAATATATTGATCAAAGTCACCTTGTCCAAGAGAGATTTACATTGTTATCAAAACGTTACGCCAGGGTAAGCCTATCTACCACCCTATGTAAAGCTGGGATATATGAGATACCCCATAAGGGAGACACTCTAAAATGTGAAGTTTTGTCACACAACACAATGCCCAGTGGTGTAAAGTACTTAAGTAAAAATACTTTAAAGTACTACTTAAGTTGTTTTTTGGGGTATCTGTACTTTACTATTTATATTTTTGACAACTTTTACTCGACTACATTCCGAAAGAAAAATATATACTTTTTACTCCATACATTTTCCCTGACACCCAAAAGAACTCGTTAAATTTTGAATGCTTAGGACAGAAAAATTGTCAAATTCACGCAATTATCAACGGAACATCCCTGTTCATCCCTACTGCCTCTGATCTGGCGGACTCACTAAACACGTTTAGTTTGTAAATGATATCTGAGTGTTGGAGTGTGCCCCTGGCTATTGTCACGCCCTGGCTCTGGGGACTCTTAAATGTTGAGCCAGGGTGTGTAGTGTCTATGTTGTATTTTCTATGTTGTTGATCTAGTTCGTGTATTTCTATGTTGGCCAGGGTGGGTCCCAATCAGAGGCAGCTGTAGCCTGTTGTCTCTGATTGGGGACCATACTTAGGCAGCCTGTTTAGCACTGTTTATTGTGGGATCTTGTTCCGTAAGGTTTGTTTTGGTGTATAACCTAGGACTTCACGTATCGTTTGGTTTGTTGTTTTGTTCGTGTGTGTTAAGTACGTTAATTAATAAAGATGTACGCTTACCACGCTGCGCCTTGGTCCGCTTCTCATAACGATCGTGACAGCTATCCATAAATACAATTTAAAATAAAAAATGGTATCATCTGGTTTACTTAATAAGGAATTTGAAA
>NW_025535736.1:0-83461 GCF_020615455.1 Coregonus clupeaformis | reverse complement strand
TGTCAGATGAACCGATGTGGATGTGGTGGAGGAGTCAGGCGCAGGACACAGAGGCTTCGTCCAAACAGACTTTACCTAGTCAAAAGTGCAAAAATACAATAAACGGCCTCGAAAACAAACAGAGGCGAGTGAATACGTAAACCATGCGTAAACACTAAACAAACAAACAGACGTCAACACGCAGCTCCGAAATACAGGCAGACAACAACACACAATCCTAACCAATACAAAACAGGGGAACTATAGGACACGCAATCAGAACACAAACAGACACAGGTGTACAAGACAGACCAAAGCAATCACACCACAAAACATTCAACGGTGGCAGCTAGTACTCGGGGGACGGCGAACGCGAAGCCTGCCCGAACCAGGAGGAGGAGCAGTCTCGGCGAAACCGTGACAGTACCCCTGACGCGCGGCTCCAGCCGTGCGACACCCCGGCCTCGGGGGCGGCCAGGAGACGCGGACCCGGGCGCGTGGGATGCCCACGGTGGAACTCAGTCAGGAGGGATGGATCTAGGATGTCCCCTCCTAGGGCACCCAGCACCGTTCCTCCCGGACCGTACCCCTCCCACTCCACGAGATACTGGAGACCACTCATCCGGGCGCCTCGAGTCCAAGATGGTCGGACCCTGTACGCGGGCCCCCTCGATGTCCAAAGGGGGGCGGAAGGGTCTCTCCTATCTCTATTTTTCTTGGAGTGGGCCAGCTCCACCGGCCCGAGAAGAGACACATGGAACGAGGGGTTAATATTATTGTACTCAATAGCAGGGACGGCCTGTTCAATAGGGCGATATGGGCGACGCACTGCCAAACGGAAAAGGAAGGGGATTTTTTTTTCTAATCAATTATATCACGGCAACAGTAGTTATCAGTGTTCACGTCTGATCTGCCAGCCACTAAATGTCAAATCAGGCTAAAGTCGTGCTTCAAATGGCCCTGCCCGTTTTTGGGGGGCGATTTCAGTCAGGTTGAAAATCGCCCAGAAGTCTCTCATAGCCTGTCATGTAAAATCTATTTTTTTCAAATTTCAAAGCTTTCATACATTCTCTATGGGTGTCTGTGGGCTTGCACTTACGCCGGGCTTTCGTCATACGTGGCGTAACCATGAACGTAACTAAGACAATAGCGGCTAGCAGTCTCTGTTGCGACCTGCAGTGTGGCGTTATTTTATGTTTTTTATTTGTAGACTTAGTTTACAAACATTCTGCCAACCATCGATTTCCAGTGGTGAGTTTTGGACTGGTCTTGTTGATCGTGTACATACCCGCTACGAACGGACTAAATAATGAAAACGCTGCTGGCAGCGGAATCCAATACAGCTGGGAGACTTGGCTGGATGACAGAGTCCCGGACAGAGAAGTGGAGCCGGCCGGCTTCACCCTGGTCACAGCGGACCGCGATCCTGGTAAGAGAGCGACTCTGTACCCCGACGTTGAACTGCTTTCTGTGTCATTGCGACCTTACTATCTGCCCGTGAGTTCCCCCAATTGTTTGTTACCGTTGTGTACTGTTGATAATCACAAGTTTACTGGAGAACTGAGACCAAGTAGAGACTTTGGACAGGGTGGATATGGTATAATAAAGGCAGTTTATTCAGAGGTAAAGATATCTGGAATCGCGTGCACGGACTCGTTCGTCAAACTCTTAGGGAGAAGAGAGCCCCGAAAACATTGTGTGCAGACATTTTATACAATAAATGATGTAGGTTGAATCTAGTAGATCTGATCTTCTGATTGGTCCTGATGTGTTGGGCGAGGTCCCCTCCACTGTTGCTTTGGCTCTGAGTCGGGTTCTCTGTCTTCAAATGTTCAGCCTAAAGAGAGGGGATTTTTGTGTGTGTGTGTGTGTGTGTTTAACAGTGATGATGTGTGTGTGTGTGTGTGTGTTATCAGAGCAAGAACTTGTGAGTTGGAAGAACTGAGAGACCTATGGCGTGGGTGTTGTCCTTGGCCACCTGCTGACAAGGCTGACAAGATAGGACTCTTTTGTCCATTGTTATAGGATAGGAACAGCATTGATTGAAAACAAACGCCCAACACAAAATGGGTCATGCACAGATTTTAGTCAGACCAAGCTATAACATTATATATTTACTACGACAGTACATTCAACCAAAAGCTAATATAACAAAGGCATCAGAGATTATTTATAATCTGTCACAGAAACTGAATCCATCTCCCCAGATCAGTCAATAAATGCTTCTGGTATTGACTTATATGCTGCCCTGTCTTCATGTTGTTGCTGGACATATCTTTTTAAAATGTGTGTAGGTCACCTAAATCATCAGAAAAATTGCCCCTCCTGAGAATTTTTTTCAGGAGCCGCCACTGCTCAATAGGCAGTTGTAACCTGTAACACACCTCGTTCAATCTTCTCAGGACTTTAAAGGGGCCCCACAAACCGCCGACCCAGCTTCCGGCAGGGCAGGCGGAGGGGCAGGTTTCGAGTCGAGAGCCAGACTTCGATCTCCCGGTGCGATACACGGTCCCTCACTGCGGTGGCGATCGGCGCGCGCCTTTTGTTGACGGATGGCCCGCTGCAGATGGACATGGGCAGCGTCCCACGTCTCCTCCGAAGGCGCGAATCCACTCGTCCACGCAGGGGCCTCGATCTGGCTCTCGTGCCACGGTGCCAGGACCGGCTGATACCCTAAAACACACTGGAAAGGTGTTAAATTGGTGGAGGAGTGGCGGAGAGAGTTCTGGGCCATCTCTGCCCAGGGGATATACCTAGACCACTCCTCCGGCCGGTCCCGGCAATAGGACCTCAGAAACCTACCCACATCCTGGTTGACTCGTTCAACATGCCCATTGCTCTCTGGGTGGTACCCCGAGATAAGGCTCACCGAGACCCCAAGCGTTCCATGAACGCCCCCAGACTCTGGAGGTGAACTGGGGACCTCGGTCAGACACAATATCCTCCGGGGACCCCATAGTGCCGGAACACGTGGGTAAATAGGGCCTCGGCAGTCTGTAGGGCAGTAGGGAGACCCGGCATTGGGAGGAGACGACAGGCCTTGGAGAACCGATCCACAACGACCAAAATGGTGGTATTCCCCTGGGAAGGGGGTAGGTCGGTTACAAAATCCACCGAGAGGTGGGACCATGGTCGTTATGGAACGGGCAGGGATGTAACTTACCCCTGGGAAAATGTCTAGGCGCCTTACACTGGGCGCACACCGGGCAGGAGGAGACACAAACCCTCACATCCTTAGCTAACGTTGGCCACCAGTATTTCACGCTAAGGCAGTGCACTGTCCGGCCAATACCTGGATGTCAGAGGAGGGTGATGTATGAGCCCAATAAATAAGACGATCACGAACCTCGAGCAGAACGTACGTCCCGCCCCACAGGACACTCGGGGGAGTAGGGTCGGTACGCAGTGCCCGCTCGATTCCGATCGACCTCCCATACCACCGGAGCCACCAGACAAGACTCCGGCAGTATAAGTAGGCTCTATGGCCCTCTCCTCTGTGTCATACCGCCGGGACAGGGCGTCTGCCTTACCGTTCTGGGACCCTGGGATGTATGTGATCTTAAAAACAAACCGGTCAGGAACATGTTCCACCTAGCCTGACGAGGGTTCAATCTCCTAGCTGCCGGATGTACTCCAGGTTACGGTGATCAGTCAGAATGAGGAAAGGGTGTTGAGCCCCCTCAAGCCAATGCCTCCACACCTTTAGGGGCCTGGACTACAGCTAACCAGCTCCCTGTCCCCAACGTCACAATTGCGCTCCGCCGAGCCGAGCTTCTTGGAGTAGAACGACACAGGGCGGAGCTTAGGTGGCGTGCCGGGACCGTTGTGACAGGACTGCTCTAATACCAGTCTCGGACGCGTCTACCTCTACTTGGAATGGTAAAGAGGGGATCCGGATGCGCCAGCACGGGGCCGAGGTGAACAGGTTCTTCAGTTTGACAAATGCCCTGTCCGCCTCAGCTGACCACCTGTAAGCGAACCGGACCCCCCTTTAGCAGGGACGTAATGGGAGCTGCAATCTGTCCAAAGCCCCGGATAAACCTCCGGTAGTAATTAGCAAAACCCAAGAACTGCTGCACCTCTTTTTACAGTGGTTGAGTTTGCCAATTACGCGTCTGGCCGACACACGGTCTACCTCTATCTCCACACCAGACGCGGACAACCGATAACCCAAAAAGGAGACGGACTCCTGGAAGAACAGGCATTTCTCTGCCTTGACATACAAGTCATGCTCCAACAGTCTTCTCAACACTCGGCGCACCAGGGCTACATGCTCGGCTCGTGTAGAAGAGTACACTAGGATGTCGTCGATGTACACTACCACACCCTGCCCATGCATGTCCCGGAAAATCTCTTCAACAAAGGATTGGAAGACTGAAGGAGCATTCATTCAACCCGTATGGCATGAGAGATACTCGTAATGACCCGAGGTGGTGCTAAATGCCGTTTTCCATTCATCCCCCTCCCTAATGCGCACCAGATTGTACTCCTCCTGAGATCCAACTTTGTGAAGAACTGCGCTCCGCGTAATGATTCTGTCATAGTCGCAATCAGTGGAAGAGGGTAACTGTACTTAACCGTGATCTGATTGAGACTACGGTAATCAATACACGGGCGCAAACCCCGTCCTTCTTCTTCACAAAGAAGAAACTCGAGGAAACCGGGAAGTGGAGGACCGTATGTATCCCTGTGCCAAGGACTCGGCCATGTAAGTCTCCCAGCCGCAGTCTCCTCTTGAGACAGGGGATATACACGGCTCCGCTGGAAGTGCCGCTCCTGTTTGGAGATTTATCGCAGTGTCCCCCTGTCTATGAGGTGGTAGCCGTGTTGCCCTCGTTTTGCTAAACACAAGTGCTAAGTCCTCATACTCAGGGGGATTGCATTGCGGGCACTTGGTTCGGACTCTCTCTCCTCCTCTCTCTAGCGTCCCAGCACCCCGAGCTCCATGGGAATCGGCTCGGAGGTGCTGGAGGGTGGAATGGGACGACCCCCACTCGGGGACGTCCGCGGGTAGCCAGCAGGGTGTCGAGACGGATGGAGATGTCCACCAACTGGTCGAAGGATAGGTTGGTGTCCCTGCAGGCCAGCTCACGACCGAACGTCCTCTCGTAGGCTACACCGGTAATGGTCGATGAGGGCCTCTCATTCCACCCCGCATCCGCCGCGTAGAGTCCGAACTCCAGGCGAACTCCTGTGCGCTCCTCTTCCCCCTGTCGGAGGTGGAACAGACGCTCCCCGCCCGCCTTTCCCTCAGGTGGGTGATCGAAGACAGCCCTGAAGCGGCGGGAGAACTCCGCGTAGGTGATGGTAGCGGCGTCTATTCCCCTCCATTCGGCGTTGGCCCACTCCAACGCCTTGCCGGATAGACAGGAGATGAGGGCGGAGACGCTCTCGTATCCCGAGGGCGCTGGGTGTAGGGTAGCCAGGTAAAGTTCCACCCTGCAGGAGGAACCCCTGACACCCGGCTGCAGAACCGTCATATGCCCTCGGGAGCGAGAGCCGAATGCCCCTGGGTTCCGGTGCTGAGAGAGGAGGACTGGCCGTTGGTGATGGGATGGTGTAAGAAGACGTGGGCACCTCCCCAGTAACCAACCGGCGCAGAGTGTTGGACACCTCGTCCATGGCGGACCCAAGTTGCCGGATCATGGTGTCCTGATAGCTGATCCGTTCCTCCAGCGACTTGGAGTGTCGCAGCTGCTCCTGCTGACTCCATAGTTGGTGTGTTGTTCTGTCAGATGAACCGATGTGGATGTGGTGGAGGAGTCAGGCGCAGGACACAGAGGCTTCGTCCAACAGACTTTACTAGTCAAAAGTGCAAAAATACAATAAACGGCCTCGAAAACAAACAGAGGCGAGTGAATACGTAAACCATGCGTAAACACTAAACAAACAAACAGAGCGTCAACACGCAGCTCCGAAATACAGACAGACAACAACACACAATCTAACCAATACAAAACAGGGAACTTATAGGACACGTAATCAGAACACAAACAGACACAGGTGTACAAGACAGACCAAAGCAATCACACCACGAAACATTCAACGGTGGCAGCTAGTACTCGGGGACGGCGAACGCCGAAGCCTGCCCGAACCAGGAGGAGGAGCAGTCTCGGCCGAAACCGTGACACTGCCGCCTCTAGGTGAGCATTTTCTAGTTTGCTTATGACCATGTACAGCTCCTTGAGTGAGGTCTTAGTGCCAGCATCGGTTTGTGGTGGTGAATACACAGCTACGAAAAATCTAGATGAAAACTCTCTTGGTAAATATTATGGTCTACAGCTTATCATGAAGTATTCTAACTCAGGCGAGCAGAACCTCGAGACTTCCTTGATAACACCAGATGTTGTTAACAAAGAGACACACACCCCCTCCCCTGAACTTCCCCGCCACCACCGTTCTGTCCTGCCGGTGTACAGAAAAAACAGCTAGATTCATATTTACCATGTCCTTGTTCAGCCACGACTCTGGGCATACTTTTATTTCACTGTACAGCCTTACCTATGGATTGTGGATCACTGAAAGGGGGTATCAGTCTACTCAGTTACACACACAGAACAAAACTGTGAAGAGTTTACACAAATATTAGGATTGTGGGTTAGTTAGATCACAAACATGTCTAAACTACAGTTGTTGAGTGAAAACAGAAAGAAGACAAAGAGATGTGTCAGAAGATGGGAACAACAAGCAGGATCATGTGGAAATCACTGTTACGAAATCAAAGCATCTCTGAATCATCCATGCTTTGGGTTTCAGATAAATAGAAGCATGATTTACTTTTTTATATGTTCAGTGTAGGAGGAAATTGAATTGTGGAAGAGCCACAACTAATGTTTCCTCATAGTGACGCAAGAAAACATACCGATTTCCTCTCCTCACCAAGTTAAAGTGTGCAGAGGGGGTCTTCATAAGGTGATGCTGTAAAAGTTGTGATGTTGCAGTTTCTGTGTATGTGTGTATAACTTTATTTCCACCTGAGAGCAAGATGCCCCATGAAACTGATCCTAGCTTGAAAATTACAACGGTTAAGACAACAGCGTCACAATAATGCAGGGTTGCTAAACCCAGAAGCACAACATCGCAAGAACTTCCTGGAACACTTGCGTAACAGACCAAACAGACCAGGCCGGGCGTTTGGGGAAATCAATGAGAGATGTGAAAAATTCTTCCTTAGTTGTTAATTTTCTCAAAATCTAAAGGCACAACCTAGATTCAAGCCAATGTCTTAATTAGTTCTACATGTTATTACTCCAACCTCATGAATGTGACAAAAGCAACTTTATATGTTCTGTACATGGGCACGTCGGCGCAAGATGACCATTAGACCCAATGACGTGTTTCTGCGCATGAGCTTCTCTAGCCAATGTCGCCATGACATCGCCTACAAATGTGATCAGGGATTTCTATTGGAGTCGCAGTTTTAGCATAACTTCATACTGCACTGTCTTAGCTACCGCTCTGAATCAACCATGGGACCAGCTCAAGCATTGTAGCAATGCTGCCTAGGCAGAAGGCAAGCAATCCGAGCAATTTTGACAAAAACAATGGATATATATTTTTGTTGTGCAAAATTGGTAGAATCTTAATTCAAATGATTCACAGCTGTAATTGCAGCAAAAGCTGCTTCCACCAAGTGTTAAATCAGGGGGGTGGAGACTTATCCAATTATGATATTTCAGTGTTCTTTGTTCTATAACTTTCTTTCAGTTTGAAAATGTGGAGTAGGTTGTGTAGATCTGTAGAAAATAATTAGAATTAAACCCTTTTAAGATGTCATTTTAAGGCTCAAAATGTGAAAAAAAATCAAGGGGGTGTAGACCTTCTATAAGAACTGTCCTGTAGCATAGTAGGTCTATAATATGTTACACCAGAAACACCTCCTCAGTCATTTATTATCTGAAGAACTCAACAGCACTGTAGGCAGGATATATGCTTTGATTGAAATAAAATAGGCCTACAAGAAAGGCTAATAGTTATGTTAACACCATCTGGGTTGATTACCTCACAAAACAGTAATTCAAGAAGATCTAAATGCATATTCCCATGAAAATGATTGTGAAGATTGGAATGCAGTTTGGACATTTCACCAGTAAAATGTGAATAATTATCATTCCAGATTGACAGTGATGTTTGCCTGTTTTGAAATTAGGTATGCCTAACTTGGTGTTTTGAGGTTATTAAAACATTATAACTTTTTATTGAGACAGTATGTGTGTGTAGGTAGACGTTTCAATTGGAGGATGCATTTTATGTATATTCTATAAAGATATTCAAAGACGACATCAGTTGGTACAAATTATGAGAAATTATGACATCATTATTTTTTTCAATGCTCTTAAATGATAACTTCATAATATAGCCTAATGTCAACAAACTTCTATCTCATGAGATATGGCTGGCTTGTGGCTTGTGTGGATATTTTAGTGGGCTGTATGGTGGTTAGCTAGTCTAGACTACCTGTGTTCTTTGTTTGTAAAATCAGGATGTGCCGCAACAAAAAGTGAGCATGAGAGGGGGGTGACCTGGGAGAGAGGGGAGCTCCCCCCTCCTGGTCAATACCTTTTAGTTTTAAAGTTAATTTCCTGAAATTGTACACATTTTGCCATAAGGAGTAGAGAAAATGTTGCCGTTTTAAAGCAAGCTTTCTGCTATTCTAATCATTTTGCCATGGACTGGAGAGACATTTTTGCATTTTTAAAGCACATTTCCTGCAATTCTACACATTTTGTCAAGACTTATGACATGTTAATGATACATGAGTGAGAGTGACAAAATAAGTAAATGGGGACCCTCTGAAGGCCAGGGCCCCTGGGAACATATCCTATGTGCCCGGTCGGTATTCGGCCATGATTGCAAAGAGTTTAGAAAGCTGGCTAGACTAACTGACAATCTAAAAATTGTTAGCTGACAAGGCTAGTAGAGTGACTGACATAACAAGAGAAAAACTGCTGATGCAAAACCTAATTTCCAAATTGCATATTGTGTATTCACATTGTGTATTCTACTAAAAGTTGAAAGCCTGACTGAGTGGATGCTTTTAGATCTGTATTCAAACAGTTTTAAAGAGTTGTCATTTTTTGGGATCTGTATTCAAAAAGTTGTAGTGACCTCTAAATAAACGATTTCTTCCCCGGAAAAATTGTTCCTTCCACAAAGTATAATTACAACTATAGATATCTCAGGTCTGACACATACACACACACACACACACACACACACACAAGACTTACACATGACACAAAAAACACTGAAAAATGCTAATTGATAGCAAGTCCCAGTGGAAGTTTTTTATAATGATTTTACCTTGAATGTAAATATGCAAATAGCTGTATGTTTTCAGTGTCTTTTAATGTAATTATGTGCTTCTAACATGTCATGCTGATATGGTAACCTCCTCTAAAACAACATTGAGAAACAGTCCTCTTGTAGCTGGTCATGTACAAACCCCACCCTCTTCAACATGTGTTTGTGTGCGTGTGTGGGTATGTGTGAATGGGTACGTTGTGTATGTGTGTTCTCACATCAGTGTGTATCTCCTCAGGACCTGAGGATTCAGGGAGAAGACTCTACAGGATGGTTGCTGTGAGCTTTGGGATGCTGTGTGTTCTACAAGTCACGCTCAACATCTCTCTGAGACTAGTCTGTGAGTGTATTGTTATCTAATCATTACACTATATCAGTTTTTCACAAGGTCCCAAATTCAGATGAATGTTGTTATCTGCATGGCGCTTGCAACACCAGTGTTATGGGTTCGATTCGCACGGAGGGCCAGAGGGGCCAGTATGAAAATGTATACACTCACTAACTGTAAGTTGCTCTGGATAAGAGTGTCTGCTAAATGACTCAAATGTCAATGTAAATCTGTGTAAGAACATTTTTAAGGAACTAGCAAACCTAATCCAAGATATTCTGTCCACTTTTAAAAGACTGTGTAGACCGTCAGTTTTTAATGTCTGTCACGTACAGTAACAGTATGAAATTGCGTTTTCCCCAGTAGCTATATGTTTCAATCCTTTCTAGATAACAGAGGCATGGGAGATAAAACCAATGTGACTGGAGAGAAAGACCAGCTACAGACCAGTTTTAATACCCTGGCTAAAGAGAAAGACCAGCTACAGACCAGTTACAACACCCTGGCTAAAGAGAGAGACCAGCTACAGACCAGTTACAACACCCTGACTGAAGAGAGAGACCAACAAAAGAGGGAGAACAATGATCTCATGGCAAAGTTCTCTAATCTGAGTGAGATCACCTAATCAATTATCATAACATCACATTCCTAAAATGCAGTCAACTTGTATTTGTATTGTTCAATAATAGGTGCAGAATAATAATTCATGTTTTTGTCTTGTAGAACAAACTGCTGAAGGTTGGCAGAAGTTTGAATCCAGTTGGTACTTCATCTCTACTGAGACTAAAACCTGGAGGGAGAGTAGCCGGGACTGTCTGGAGAGAGGAGCAGACCTGGTCATCATAAACAGTGATAAGGAACAGGTGAGAGAGCAAGAGAGAGAGAGAGAGATATGGGGGGGTTATGATCAAACATCCCTTGGTCAGTAATGTATCTTCCAGTATTTAACGCATTTATCCTATTGCAGTTGACAATATCAGTATCTTTATCAACAACAGGAGTTTCTCTTTGGCCTCAATAAGAGAGCCTGGATTGGTCTGACTGACTCTGTTACTGAGGGGACCTGGAAATGGTGGACCTCACACCACTGACCATAAGGTGAGATTTGTCCATCCAGGTGTGATAGAGACTTTTAGCAAATTACATATTGCTTCAAATCATGTTCATAAAAAATATTGTTTCCAGTCATAGTTGTCATTCCATGAGCACTAACAATATATCATAGTAACCAAGTAATATTTGCATGTGAAAATATCATTTAAAACAAGCGTGTTGGTCCACGCTGATAAGGGTATGCTCATTTTAAAGCTGAAAAAACATGTCTATAATTTAGAATTATGTTTTCGACCACAGTGTCTGACTATTTACTTTGACCCCTTTTTTAATTCAAATGTATTATTTGAACTGCCTCCCTTGTACTGCCTCTCTTGCACTGGCTCTCTGCACCCTCACTAGTCTCTACCCACATACTAACCATACTACACATACACACACACACAATGCACATGCATATTGACGCCACACACACACACACACACACACACACACACACACACACACACACACACACACACACACACACACACACACACACACACACACACACACACACACACACACACACACGCACTGCTGCTACTCTGTTTATTTTCTCTCTTGATTGCCTAGTCACTTTTACCCTTACCTATAGGTACAAACAGTGCCTTCAGAAAGTAATGAAAAGCTGAAATGTCTTGAGTCAATAAGTTTCAACCCCTTTGTTATGGCAAGCCTAAATAAGTTCAGGAGTAAAAATGTGCTTTAAAAGTGACATAATAAGTTGCATGGACTCACTGTGTGCAATAATAGTCTTTAACATGATTTTGAATGACTACATCATCTCAGTACCCCACACATACAATTATCTGTAAGGTCCCTCATTCGAGCAGTGAATTTCCAACACAGATTCAACCACAAATACCAGGGAAGTTTTCCAATGCCTGCAAAGAAGGACTCCTATTGGTAGATGGGTAAAAACAAAAAAAAAGCAGACATTGAATATCCCTTTGAGCATGGTGAAGTTATTAATTACACTTTGGATGGAGTACCAATTCACCCAGTCACTACAAAGATACAGGCGTCCTTCCTAACTCCAGTTGCCGGAGAGGAAGAAAACCATGAGGCCAATGGTGACATTAAAACAGTTACAGAGTTGAATGGCTGTGATAGGAGAAAACGGAGGAATCCTGTTTGCAATAAGGCACTAAAGTAACACTGCAAAAAATGCTAAAACGGTTCGGACGGTACAGACAGAAGTTGGCACATCAGTGTTACCGACTTCAGACGAGTCCCGTGACACTTGTGAGGGTTGTAGAGCAAAACGGAGAACACCATCATGTTCGTGAGAGTCTCCCCTTTCTATAGAGGGGTTTGCACAGACATTCTCATGGTCTGATAAACACCGCTGTAGCTTGGCCACCTTCCCATGCAAAAAAAACCAGATATCTTTAGCTGAAATTGACGGATTGTGATGGAGATTGTTTTATTACGTTACTTAGATTGACGCACAGGTAAAATCTCGTAAAGATTTAAAGGACAGAATGGAGCTGAGCACAGGCAAAATCCTAGAGGAAAATCTGCTTTCCACCAGACATTGGGAGATGAATTCACCTTTCAGCAAGACAATAACCTAAAACACAAGGCCAAATCTACACTGGAGTTGCTTACAAAGAAGACAGTGGATGTTCCTGAGTGGCCGAGTTATAGTTTTGACTTAAATCTGCTTGAAAATGTATGGCAAGACCTGAAAATGGTTGTCTAGCAATGATCAACAATGAAGTTGACAGAGCTTGAAGAATTTTTCAAAGAATAATAGGCAAATATTCCACAATCGAGGTGTGGAAAGCTCTTAATAAATGTACCCCAAAAGACCAAAGGTGATTCTAACATTTATTGACTCAGGGGGTTGAATAATTATCTAATCAAGATATATTAGTGTTTTTTTTAAATGTTAGAATACATTTTAGTATTTTGTGTAGATTGTTGTCAAAAAAATTACAATTAAATCAATCTTAATCCCACTTTGTAAAACAACAACATTTTTAAAAAGTCAAGCGGTGTGAATATTTTCTGAAGGCACTGTATTACCTCAATTACATACCTCGTACCCCTGCACATTGACTCGGTACTGGTAGTCCTACATAGACTATTTTTATTTTGTTGTGTTACTATTTTCCTTTTTTTATTTAGCACATTTTTTATTTATTTTTTATTACTTTTTAACTCTGCATTGTTGGAAAAGCACTCGTAAGTAAGCATTTCATGGTAAGGTCTACACCTGTTTTATTTGGCATGTGACAAATAAACACATGTTACACCCCCTTTTACTCCAACCCCCCAAAACAAATAAAAAAAAACATTGTAAAGTGGTTATCCCACTGGCTATAAGGTGGGATATTTGTAAGTCGCTCTGGATAAGAGTGTCTGCTAAATGACGTAAATGTAAATGTAATATGACAAATACAATGTTTATTATTTAATTTTCTCTGTCTTGTTTACCCTGTAGTTACTGGTACCCACAGCAGCCTGATAATGGTGGTGACAACCCAGCAAATGGGGAGGAGGACTGTGTTGAGCTGAACACAGAAACATGGCTTCCTGTAAAGGCATGGAATGACCAATCATGTTTAGACAATCGTCACTGGATTTGTGAGAAAGTGGTTTAACAAAACCATGACAACAGAGGAGGCTGGTGGTGGGAGGACAGCCACACACAAAGCACCCTACAGTGCATCTATCTCTCTCTCTCTCTCTCTCTCGCTCTCTCTCATAGCATTGCTAATGCATGTAGGCTGAACATCTCTCTGTAATCTGTAAAATATTTGTTTTAAGTAGAAACATGTTATGTGATTTGCCAAAGCTTGTGCTTTTTTCATGATCAATTATTAGCATAAATCTCTATAATAAGAAGATGATCTAAGGCTCAGATTAAGTAAGAAAGGAACAATGTCCTAGCAGGTTTACCAGCTTCCTGATTTAATGTGATTGGATCGTTAAAACAATGAGACTTGCAGTTGGACACAGACGGACAGCAAAACAGTACTGAGAGGATACAAGCTGGACGCAGGCAGACGTGGGAAGTCCCCCTTTTCTGATTAAGATGCAGACGTAGATTTCCCACACACACCTCTGAATAACTCTTCACACTGATGTCACACACAGACAGCATAGATAAAAGTAAAGGGCCCCTATATGGCCATCGGTATTTGTATTTATTAGGATCGCCATTAGTTCCTGCCAAGGCAGCAGCTACTCTTCCTGGGCTCCAAAAAGGATAAAAAACAATTACATCACAACAAAATGTAACAACAATCTACATCATAAATAAAACAATACATCATACAATACATTATTACATAATTACTCTAATACTACAAATGTACAATAGAAAATGTACAATACTACAATACTACAATGTGTGTATGTGTGTAGAGTGCCTGTGTTAGAATGTGTGCGTGTCTCTTCACTGTCTGCGTTGTGCCGTGAGGTGTTGTTTTAAAATCTGATTTTACTGCTCGCTTGAGTTACTTGATGTGGAAGAGAGTTCCATGTCGCCATGGCTCTATGTAGTACTGTGCGTTTCGCAGAGTAAGTTCTGGACTTGGGGACTGTGAAGAGACCCCTGGTGCCAGGTCTTGTGGGGTATGTATGGGTGTCTGAGCTGTGTGTTAGCTGTTTGAACAGACAGTTTGGTGCTTTCAGCACGTCAATACCTCTCACAATAACAGGTAGTAGTGATAAAGTCAATCTCTCCTCTACTTTGAACCAGGAGAGATCAACATGCATGTTATTGATGTTAGCCTTGCTGCTCTGTTCTTGGCCAATTGTAATTTGCCCATGTCCTTCTTTGCAGCACTTGACCATTTAACTGGGCAGTAGTGCAGTTGTCATAAAACTAGGGCTTGTATGATTTGTTTGGTTGATTGTGAAGTCAAGAAAACAGAACAGCGCTTTATCACAGACAGACCTCTCTCCATCTTAGCTACTGTAGTGTATTAGGATTATGTCTTTGTTAATGTTTTTTAAGTGGAACTGAAAGGAGGTTTATTTTAGTTCAAAAAGTAGCCATTTGTAGGGTGACGCCCCAGGGAGACAGGTGATTGGACAGCAGAGGAGCAACCCATATTTTTTGCATTCTTTATAAGTATATGCTGGAGCAGAGGGGGGTTAGAACAGACAGATTATCTTTGGACACTGTTCTCCAGCCCTGCAGGGTCTGTAACTTATGCTGACATCTTGTGATATAAATAAAACGTATAATCAAAGTGCAGCCTAAGCGGACTCTTTGTTTGACAGCAATAAGTACCAGCATTTACGCGATACAACACTACCATTGCATCAATATGTTTTGACCATGTCAGATTACAATTTAGGGTTACAACAAGCAGTTTAGTCTCCTTAACTTGCTCAATTTCCACATTATTCATTAAAATATTTAGTTGAGGTTTAGGGTTTAGCGAATGATTGGTCCCAAATACAATGCTTTTCGTGTTTTGATATATTTAGGATTAGTTACATGCCAGCCATTCTTACACTGGCTGCAGCTCATTGTTAAGTGAAGTTAAGTGATTTCCCTTGCTGTGGTAGCTGCCTTGTATAATGTTGAGTCATCAGCATACATAGACACACAGGCTTTACTCAGTGCTAGGTCATTAGTAAAAAATATGCCAGACTCTACCTGGTTTACGGTAGAGATAAACAGAAGGTAAATTAAGTCCCATCCAATACAGAAAAACATTAAGATAAACAGAAGGAAAAAAAAGTCCCATGAATATGTCCAATATGTTAATCAGTGATATAGAGCAGTAAGAGACCATATAAGAGGGTGCATGTGGGTGGAACTTCCCCCAGTAGACCAGGAAGTTACTCAGGAATCAGATAAAAAGGTGAGAAGAAGAAGAAGAAAGTGTCCCAACTATAACCAGCCAGGACATGTTTCATGTTTCTGAAGATAGCAACAACATGTAAATGTTGTTGCTATCTTCCTCTTTTGATATTTGATACTTCCTGTGTGCTGGGGATAACCCCCACCTACAACAGGTTCAAAAGCAGTTCGTTTCAGACACTGACACAGGGCAGAGATACGCTCTTGAACCAGTGAAATTGTCTTGCATACTTTAACATGCTGACTACACCGGGCACGCACGTCTACGTTCGCCATCGCACGCGTGTTGATTTTGTCCATCCACAGCAGACGTGATCAGGACACGCAGGTTGAAATATCAAAACAAACTCTGAACCAACTATTTTAATTTGGGGACAGGTCGAAACATATTAAATATTCATGGTCATTTAGCTAGCTACCTAGCTAGCTTGCTGTTGCTAGCTAATTTGTCCTGGGATATAAACATTAGGTTGTTATTTTACCTGAAATGCACAAGGTCCTTTTTTTCCTGGAATTCGTAGAATTTTGACCCATTTTGACTCACACAAAATTGTGTGTTCTCTACACAATTAATCCACAGATAAAAAGGGAAATGTAGTTAGTTTCTAGTGATCTCTCCTCCTTCAGTCTTCTTCTTCTTCTTCTTCTTCTTCTTCTTCTTCTTCTTCTGTGGACTTTATATGGCGATTGGCAACCAACTTTAAAGGTGCATTACCACCACCAACTGGACTGGAGTGTGGACCTCAGTTAATCTTTCAATCACCCAAATGGGTATATGCTCCTAAAAACCAATGAGGAGATGGAAGATGCGGGACTTGCAACGCGTCAAGAGTAAAAAATAGAACTAAGCCTGGCTACACAGACGCTCATTGACGGGCTCGAGCAGTTTGGATGAAATTATTGAATAACATGTACGTGTAAATGTATTCTGCAACGCTCGCGCACTTACGTAATGCGATTTGGTCAGCATGTAAGGCACTGTAGCTTAAAAAAACTTTGTTGAGGCAGTCTATACCATGCCAGATATTACCAAGAAGGTCAAGTTTGACAGAGATGAGATGGAGGAGAGGATTGTAGATATATATGTAAGTGCAGACACCCTGAGAGACGGTGAGGCAGCAGACTCCGTTGCCACGCCAACGAGCCAAACAGGAAATCAGCCCACAGATAACACACACAAATACCATTTCTCATTCTCTTTTGTTTTTGTTATCTTTTTATTATTTTTACAAATACATATATTTTATGTTTCCACAGAGCCTGATAGCACAGGGAAGATATCCTCCAGAGTTGCTGCAGCGTTTCTGGGGCTGCTGTGTGTTCATATTCCATTCACCCAGCTCTATGTATCATCGATAGTTTTAGGCTATTACATGACACTGACATTTTCCGTATACCTACAGTATCATGAGGTTGCTACAACCTAGCCTATGAATGAAAGTTTACAATGTAGGTGCACAGGTCAAGAGACAAAATGGAGTAATCAAGGTGACAGATGGTGACACTTTTACCGCCTTGCACACTCTTGCCTGTATCTAGCTGGTCTAGGGTGTAATCGTTAGTCCAACAGTTGCAAACAAGAGTTTCTATTAGACACAATCAGGTATGTTTATCCCCGTTTCGTTCCGTTTTCTTCCATAGATTATTATTTTTTCAACAGAATCGGCAATGAATACACCCCTGATCACACGCAAACACGGTTCACTTTCATAGCAGCCACATGCAAACAGCATGATGTATGATTCCTTCTCGCATCATCTTCACGCGCCCTCCTCCTCTTACTTTCACTTGTGGACTTCAGTGGACAACTGATAGATTAATTATTAATGACTAATTATTACACCCTGAAACTGTGTGTAATGTGTTAGAAATGTGTGCGTGTAGGACCAGTAAAGACTCAGCAATGTGAGTAAGAGTTAGGCCAGACAAAGGACAAGGAGAACTGTCTACAGACAACTGAGAAACCAAGATAAAGAGGCCTCCCCAATTTAGGGAGGGGGAGAAACTGTTATGAAAACATGGTGCAGAATATTGTGAGAAACGGCAATAACTGAGTAATGCAGGGAGTAGACTATGATAAGAAAGTGTGTATGTGTATGAGTGTGTGTATGCATGTGTGTGTGTGTGTGTGTGTATGTATGTGTGTATGCATGTGTGTATATGTGTGTGTGTGTGAACTGATGGTCAGGAGAGCAGTTTTAGAGTGGAAAACTACAGCCCGCCTACAGAGGGGGAGGATTTTGTATGATGTATGAGTATAAAAAGATGGACTCTGAAATTGTGATGGCAGAATTTCAATGAATAAATCTCTGACTATGCAGACCGGGACTCTGTCCGTTACTTAAATCCCAAAAGACTTACAACCTTTTGGGAGACGTACAGAGACACTGAAATAGTTTGTTAAATAATTCCTATAACAGGTAGCCAATTTAAGGTTGTAGCCGATAGCCGATTTAAGGTTGATGGGTCCGTAACGATTCACGGTAATAGGCCATTACCAAAAGAAACTACCCGGTGTTGAAATAGAAGGAACTATTAAAAGTACACCTATGGGATGTAACCTGTAAGAGATTATAGAACAGTCAACAAATAATTCGGGTTAAACAAATACAAAAAGTACACCAGAAGGAATTAAAATAGCATGTGTGAGAAATAGAATATTAGTCAAGTCAAAAGTCACAAACAACTGTAGATTTTGCTGTAACTCTATCCGTTCTGGAGCCTTATAAACTCCAGGTTACCGATGGTGTTAACCAATAATCATGTAAGGTTGTATACGTGTGAGACCTAATGTTTGCTCAAAAGTCACATCTATGAATAGTTCCAGGTGGTTGTATAAAGAAGAGGGAGAACCCATTTCTGTTGTATGAGACTGTCAGGAATTATCAAGATTACATTGTGGGGATAAAATCCTCCGTAAAGTATGAGATAATTCTGGGGGACTAGTCAATAATACCTATACAGGAAGGGGTGATTCCAGGTGTTGTGGTGTGAAGCTGTTTTGAATTACTTGTTAAATTGACTTGTTATATAGAAGAGGTGGCTAAGGGATTTTTAACAGTACCAACCATGGGGGCAAATCCGAGGTCCCAGAATTTACTGGGGACGAGAAATACTTGATGTAATTAAAATGGAATCCAGGGATATAAGAAATCTCCATTATGTAACCAGGTGGAGGGAGAGGTATGGTTTTGAGGGACGTCTGGGACGCAGATAAACTCGAATCCATGCTTAAACAGATACATAAGGTGTGTAAAGGAGAAAGAAGCAGTGAGAGAGATAAGAGAGTAGGAGGGGGCCAGTACCCAACTGATAGCCTTACCTAATCTATTGGCAGGGAATGAAGGGGCCCCAGCAACCTTAGATGTATACAGTAATAATAATAATAATATGCCATTTAGCAGACAGGCCATGAACACAGAGGACGTGGCCCGAGCGGTAGAAGGAATGACCCACCCCAAAACAGGAATAGTAAGGTTTGGGCTGCCGTTAGAGGGCAGTGGGTTTCAGGGATGCCCAGAGGACACTTTTGCCATGGGCCGATCACGGAGAGTATGTTGGGAAAATAACTGAATTGTGTAATAGCCTCAGAGAACATTACCATTCTCATGCAGACTTCTCTAAAGCACATGAGTGAAACAAGAGGATAGTGAGACTGTCAGCCAGTACTTAGAGAGAGTTAAAGATGTGTTTAACGCAAACAGTGGCATACCCGAACCAGACCAGAGATAAGCAGAACCATTAAAAGGACTTTGGTGGGTGGCATCGCTAGCTGAGGTTAAACATTAAGCAATTCATCATGAGCAGAATAACAGACAGGACAGAGCCAAGAAAGAGCAGAAAGGAGCAGAGTACCTAATGGCCACTCTTGGGGAAATAGCGGGTAAAGGCAGGGAAAAGTGAAGGCTACAGCGGGGGAGGTCGGTGCTTCAACTGTAACAAAGGAGGGGATTTCGCCAGAGAGTGTGAGGCCCCATGCAGATACTGTGGTAAGACAGGCCATAACTCTTTTCAATGCAAACCCAAAGGAAAAGGAAAGAAAGAAAAAAGAGAGAGCCTAACAGACGTCTATTTCCCAGATTTGAGTGTGAGGAAGAGGAAGATAAGGCGTGACTAGTCCTTGAGGGAGAAAGAGTAGACTCTAGTCATGGGGAGACTACGGAAACCATTGATCCAAATTGTGAAGTGTTTGAATTGGCTACTATTGACATAGCACTTCAACAGGAACAGAAACCTTATTTGACATTGACAGTAATGGGTAAGAAAATTAAATTCCTTTGTGATACGGGAGCCTGCAGGACAGCAATCTGTGCAACAGACAAGCCAGATGGAGTCAGGATTGATGGGGAGAAAATCATCGATCTGCCTCTGGTCATCAATTTATTGAAAGGTTATCAGCCCCAATAACCCTAAAA
Organism: Coregonus clupeaformis; assembly: GCF_020615455.1. Lineage (NCBI taxonomy): Eukaryota > Metazoa > Chordata > Actinopteri > Salmoniformes > Salmonidae > Coregonus > Coregonus clupeaformis. The sequence continues at coordinate 63,513 of NW_025535736.1, read as the reverse complement.
CATGACCAATCAGGAGGAGAGGCAACCATACCCGTCCTGATATCTAAGCTGTGTCCTGTAAATTTACTAGGACGTGATGTAATGACTAAATTGAATGTAGCCGTCATTTCCACTGAGAGGGAATGAAAGCACACATAGTCAGAGAGCAATATGGTGGTCTGTGGGGAAGGTGAGCCATGTTATTGGTATAGTCAAGATTTGTTAGGGGGGGAATAACTGATGTTCCCCGAACCTTGATGGAACTTGCTGATGATATAGTACCAGGTCCCACTAAAATGTCCCCCGATGACCTACAATGTACTCTCTGGTATAACAAACACCCAGGTCCAGATGCAATCTATGAGGAAGCATTATTTAAAACCACAGGAAGGACTATAGCCTTGAAATGGTTTCACTATGACAACACCCACGCAGCAGTGGAGGTGGAACTAGGGCCCCAAGGTTCAGGGAAAGATGGAGCCCACATGTGTCCCTAGCAAAAGAGCCAGCAGAGGACTGGAAAGACATGGGCCAGTGGGTATCCAAGGGTAAGAGGATCACTGATTGGGTCAATATTGTGAGTGGAGATCAACACAGCCCATCCACAGATAGGTATCGTCGGAAATTGAATTGGAGAGCCAATTCAGTATCCGGAGTACATTTAGATGAGAATAGCAGATACTGAGGAGAGGAATACCTGTTGACAGAACAACAGGAGTCAGACTTAAAAGGTCTGGTCACGGGGTCCAGCAGACGTAGGATTAATAAAAGGGGTAATTCCAGTACAGGTGATACCCAAATCTAATCATAAGCCATATCAGAAGCAATACCCTATGAAACCAGAAGCAATAAAAGGTTTGCAGTTTACCAAGAGCAGATTGGGAGGGACCTTGAGGAATTGCCAATTCTTGGGGAGATACAGTGTGGGAAAAAAGTATTTGATCCCCTGCTGATTTTGTACGTTTGCCCACTGACAAAGACATGATCAGTCTATAATTTTAATGGTAGGTTTATTTGAACAGTGAGAGACAGAATAACAACAAAAAAATCCAGAAAAACACATGTCAAAAATGTTATAAATTCATTTGCATTTTAATGAGGGAAATAAGTATTTGACCCCTCTGCAAAACATGACTTAGTACTTGGTGGCAAAACCCTTGTTGGCAATCACAGAGGTCAGACGTTTCTTGTAGTTGGCCATCAGGTTTGCACACATCTCAGGAGGGATTTTGTTCCACTCCTCTTTGCAGATCTTCTCCAAGTCAATAAGGTTTCGAGGCTGACGTTTGGCAACTCGAACCTTCAGCTCCATCCACAGATTTTCTATGGGATTAAGGTCTGGAGACTGGCTAGGCCACTCCAGGACCTTAATGTGCTTCTTCTTGAGCCACTCCTTTGTTGCCTTGGCCATGTGTTTTGGGTCATTGTCATGCTGGAATACACATCAACGACCCATTTTCAATGCCCTGGCTGAGGGAAGGAGGTTCTCACCCAAGATTTGACGGTACATGGCCCCGTCCATCATCCCTTTGATGTGGTGAAGTTGTCCTGTCCCCTCAGCAGAAAAACACCCCCAAAGCATAATGTTTCCACCTCCGTGTTTGACGGTGGGGATGGTGTTCTTGGGGTCATAGGCAGCATTCCTCCTCCTCCAAACACGGCGAGTTGAGTTGATGTCAAAGAGCTCGATTTTGGTCTCATCTGCCCACAACACTTTCACCCAGTTCTCCTCTGAATCGTTCAGATGTTCATTGGCAAACTTCAGATGGGCCTGTATATATGCTTTCTTGAGCAGGGGGACCTTGCGGGCGCTGTAGGATTTCAGTCCTTCACGTGGTAGTGTGTTACCAAATGTTTTCTTGGTGACTATTGTCCCAGCTGCCTTGAGATCATTGACAAGATCCTCCCGCGTAGTTCTGGGCTGATTCCTCACCGTTCTCATGATCATTGCAACTCCACGAGGTGAGATCTTGCATGGAGCCCCAGGCCGAGGGAGATTGACAGTTATTTTGTGTTTCTTCCATTTGGGAATAATCACACCAACTGTTGTCACCTTCTCACCAAGCTGCTTGGCGATGGTCTTGTAGCCCATTCCAGCCTTGTGTAGGTCTACAATCTTGTCCCTGACATCCTTGGAGAGCTCTTTGGTCTTGGACATGGTGAAGAGTTTGGAATCTGATTGATTGATTGCTTCTCTGGACAGGTGTCTTTTATACAGGTAACAAACTGAGATTAGGAGCACTCCCTTTAAGAGTGTGCTCCTAATCTCAGCTCGTTTACCTGTATAAAAGACACCTGGGAGCCAGAAATCTTTCTGATTGAGAGGGGGTCAAATACTTATTTCCCTCATTAAAATGCAAAAATCAATTTATAAAATGTTTGACATGCGTTTTTCTGAATTTTGTTGTTGTTATTCTGTCTCTCACTGTTCAAATAAACCTACCATTAAAATTATAGACTGATCATTTATTTGTCAGTGGGCAAACGTACAAAATCAGCAGGGGATCAAATACTTTTTTCCCTCACTGTAGTGAGGCCAGAAACAAAGGGGCAGTGTCCTGGAAATCACAGTCTGTTTTGTTTTTGTTTTTCAGTCCTGCTGGGAGTATATTTGATGATGGGTGAGACATAATTAATATAATTTTGTTCAAAGCCAATTTAGGGTTTCCATTAAGGAATGTCAATCACTACATTGGATATTAATGTTATGGAGATAAATTAAATATATGCTGGTCAACTACGACATGTGTTTGGTGTTATTTGTAGCCTACTTAGAAATGACAGTTACCTATATCTGCTGTATTCTAAACAATGACAGATTGGGGGTTTCATAAGAGGTGGCTATAATTTTAGTTGATAACAGAGGTAATTAGATTTGAGAAAGGTTGAATTGCATTGTTTAAGCAAGAATGGCATTACATTCATGCTTTCTAGTTATGTGTATGCAAATATGTTATTCATTTTGGTGGTGTGTGGATAGAATTTACTAATGCCAGGATTTAGTAAACGAAGCAGAGAGATGTAGTGAGAGCAGTGGAAGGGATACCCCACCCTAAGACGGGTACACCAGTTCAGAAGAGATATGGAAGGGCTGACCGCCAGCTTTAAGCTGAATACAGGGGGTTCTAGAGTGGGCAGAAGAAGGGGTTTATGGAGATAAATTGGCACAACTCTGTGATAATCTGAGAGAATATTGTCACAGACATGCCGACTTCTCCAAAGTCCACGAGTGTAAGCAGGGAGACAGTGAGACTATTAGTCAATACCTAGGAGAGAAGAGAGGTTACTGTAGCAAAGACAGACAAGAAGGAAATTGTAATAGTGGAGACAGGAGTGAGTGGAAGTGTTACAATTGTGACAAAATGGGACATTTTGCTAGAGAATGTGAGGAACCATGTAGTTACTGTGCAAGGAAAGGGCACCAGTTAAGAAACTGTAGGCAGAAGGGGAAGAGAGAAATCAGGAGTCCTCATGACCTGGCTATTTTTGGTTGTTGTTTTTTTAATTGGGGTTTTCAAATAAAAAACAACACACCTAGTATGATGTTTATAAAGGTTTTTCAATTTTGGGGGGGTTTCAGCAGGTCAAGGGTGATAGGTCTTGGAGGAGCACGCACAGTGAATTTTATGGAGTTTTTCGGTTTTGGCTGAGTTTGGGGTATATATGATTTCTTATGAGAATGAATGTCATGAGGACTTAATGAACACTTGGGATAAGTAACATTTACGAAATATTTAGAATAATGGTAATGTTTGGTATACTATGGGATGGAACAGTTCGTTGAATAATTTCAATTGCCTCTGAACTTTAACTTTCTGGTGTTAATTAATCGTCCACACTGGTAAATTCTAAAGGCATGAGAGGAGGACTTTAAGATAGTTTATTTTACCAAGTTGAGGGTAATTTATAATACTGTGAAAAGTGTGAAGAAGATTATAATTTGGTAATACTATATATGATTTGAACCATAAAATAACAGAAGAGAGAGAGAGCTTTCCCTGAATGAGGGATACCTGTTGCTAGTCAATTGTACTAATCTTGGATTACTTTTACGGGATAGAAGTAAGATGAGGTATTATCAAATGTTGTCATTTAAATTTCAGTTTTAGTATGCTTTAATAAACAACAAGTTGGTATTTGAAACTAAATTAATGCAATGAGCTGCAGTAATCAGAGGAAGGCACAATCTAATGCGAAACAGCTATTACCTAGATCATTTATTTAGTAATGAGATCAGGAAGATAGGAGCAATAAAGAAGCAAGGGACAGTCTCAAAAATAAATAAGGGATGGCAATTGGATGATAAATTACCAATATTACCTAAGTGATTGTTTAGGTAGGTGGTAATATTGACACATGGGCAGTGACATGTGTCAAAAGGAGGGATGGATGGTAGAGCAGATTAGACAACACTTTGTTTCATATGGGATTTTTTTTAAAACTTTTGTTCAAGATGTGTTATCTGTGCTCAAAATAATCACCAGGGCAGACAAAGGGCACCTCAGGGTGAGTATCCTCCGGCTAAGTACCCTTTCCAGCAATTGGAAATGGATTTTATAGAGTTCATCCCCAAAGCCAACACCTCCTTTGGCCGCAATTCCTTCCAGTTCTCTGCTGCCAATGACTGGAACAAATTGCAAAAATCTCTGAAGCTGGAGACACTTATCTCCCTCACTAACTTTAAGCATCAGTTGTCAGAGCACCTTACCGATCACTGCACCTGTACACAGCCCATCTGAAATTAGCCCCCCAACTACCTCATCCCTATATTGTTATTTATTTTGCTCATCTGTACCCCAGTATCTCTATTTGCACATCATCTCTTGCACATCATTCCAGTGTTAATACTAAATTGTAATTATTTTGCACTATAGCCTATTTTATTGCCTTACCTCCATAACTTGCTAAATTTGCACACTGTATATTAATTGTATTTCTGTTGTATTTTTTTGATTTTTGTTTTGTTTTACCCCATATGTAACTCTGTGTTGTTGTTTTTATCGCACTGCTTTGCTTTATCTTGGCCAGGTCGCAGTTGTAAATGAGAACTTGTTCTCAACTGGTTTACCTGGTTAAATAAAGGTGAAATAAATAAAAAAAATAAAAAAAGTTATCACGGAGTGAAGGGAAGAAATTTAGAGTAACCCCAGATAAAGATGGGTTATCCCCCTTTGAGAAAGTGTTTGGAAGACCTTACAGAATGCCACAGTTGGCAGGACCAGACAGGCAGATATGTCAATCTCCATACACAGTTTAAGGACAGGTGGAGTATTGTGAAAGTAGGGAATTACCAGAAATGGCAGTGCGACCCATATAAGGGTAGGTACTGTCTGAAAGTCTGAATTACGCTAAAACAGGTTACAGACCTGACAAGCGAGATATCCTCTTCAACTGGGGCACCCTATAGAGTAAACCTCTCTGAGGGAGGTAGTGAGACCGGGGCTGTGGTGAAGATAGTGCAAACTATAGACCTGAAGGAAGTAGTACAGGTGGAGACGGGGTATAGATATCCTATCCTGTGGTTGGAATGGATTCAGTATACGGCAAGAACTATGTCTAAAGAGGACTGTTATGCCTGTGGGACAGCCAAACCAAGGTTAACAACTACTCCGTTCCCCTTGACAGGCTTTAACTCTCCGTCAGGTTTATCCTCCATGATTAAATTGTTCAAGCCACCTGGGAATGTGGTGAAGGAGTCTTGTAGTAACTTGCACTATCTGTATCCCCCGATAACAAAGTCACCCCGACCTAGGTTGCCTCCGTTTGAAGTCTCAGGGGATTCTTATTATTGTTTTTCTAGGACTAATAAGATAGGATGCAGGGTATGGCATCTTAGCTCCTGCTCCTACACAGAGCATGTCACAACTAAAGAGACCATGACTAATCTCTCCTCTTTGTTGCAGCCAGAGGATTTTAGGAACCAAAACCAGGCCTGTGCTGACATCTGGTGGTTGTGTGGTGATAACAGATTGTGAACTCACCTACATACGCAAACAATCAAACGTGTCAGAGACTGGTGAGTTGTCACGTAGAAAGTGGGACCTCCTCCCGGGATCCTTTGATGAAAGGATATATATTGATGGGATAGGAGTACCTCGAGGGGTTCCAGAAGAATTCAAAGCTAGGAATCAGATCGAAGCTGGGTTTTCTGGTGGTCAACAAAAAGTATTTTCTGGTGGTCAACAATTAATACAAATGTAGATTGGATAAATTATATTTACTATAACCAGCAAAGATTTATAAATCACACTCGTGATGCAATAAAGGGATTGGCTGAGCAGACAGCGGCAACTAGCTTAATGGCATGGCAGAATAGAATAGCTTTAGATATGCTTTTGGCTGAGCGGGGCGGAGTTTGTGTTCTGTTTGGATCTATGTGCTGTACTTTCATCCCCAACAATACAGCACCGGACGGATCCATGACCAAAGAGCTTCAGGGACTCACCACGCTGGCGAACGAACTGGCTGAGAACTTTGTTATTGATAGCTCCCTAAACGGTTGGTTTGATAACATATTTGGTAAATGGAAAACTATTGTTGTAACTATTCTGGGTGCAGTTATAGCTTCTATGGGTATACTTGTTCTTTGTGGATGTTGTCTTATTCCCTGTGTCCGAGGGTTGGTGAGCAAGGCGATGGAAAATGCGGTTTCCCAACAGATGGTGAGATACGGCCCAATCCCGGACTCCGACCTAAGGAATGAAGGATATGACCTACCAGGCTTGGTGGAGGACGACGACGATTCAGAAAGTTCGAGACTGGATGTTTTCCTAGAACTATAAATCTCTATTTTAAAAGTTATTTTAATTATCTTTTGTGTATTAAAGTCTCGTTTTAAGTATGATGTACTAGTTACCATTGCTAAAAAGTAACGTTACACTTTTAATCATGGGGTAACCCTGATGAACCTGTATTGAATGAGACAATTTTTTATGTTTTTATATGCAAACCAACTTACATACTTCAATGAGTGTGATTCATTTCTATAACAACATATATTTTGTATGTGCATAATAATTAGTCAAAGGGTGGATTGATAGATTAATTATTCATGACTAATTATTATACCCTGAAACTGTGTGTAATGTGTTAGAAATGTGTGAGTGTAGGACCAGTAAAGACTCAGCAATGTGAGTAAGAGTTAGGCCAGACAAAGGACAAGGAGAACTGTCTACAGACAACTGAGAAACCAAGATAAAGAGGCCTCCCAATTTAGGGAGGGGAGAAACTGTTATGAAAACATGGTGCAGAATATTGTGAGAACGGCAATAACTGAGTAATGCAGGGAGTAGGCTATGATAAGAAAGTGTGTATGTGTATGAGTGTGTGTATGCATGTGTGTGTGTGTGTGTGTGTATGTGTGTGTGTGTGTGTGTATGTATGTGTGTATACATGTGTGTATATGTGTGTGTGTGTGAACTGATGGTCAGGAGAGCAGTTTTAGAGTGGAAAACTACAGCCCGCCTTTTTTTGTATGACGTATGAGTATAAAAGATGGACTCTGAAATTGTGATGGCAGAATTCTCAATGAATAAATCTCTGACTATGCAGACCGGGACTCTGTCCGTTAATTAAATCCCAAAAGACTTACAACCTTTTGGAAGACGTACAGAGACACTGAAATAGTTTGTTAAATAATTCCCATAACAACAACACATCAGCTGTCTGTGAAAAAACCTTTCCAAGTAAATCAAATCAAATCAAATTGTATTGGTCACATACACATATTTAGCAGACGTTATTGCGGGTGTAGCGAAATGATTGTGTTCTTAGCTCCAACAGTGCAGTAATATCTAACAATTCACAACAATACACACAAATATAAAAGTAAAATAATGTAATTAAGAAATATATAAATATTAGGACAAGCAATGTCGGAGTGGCTTTGACTAAAATACAGTAGAATAGAATACAGTATATACATATGAAATGAGTAAAGCAGTATTTAAACATTATTAAAGTGACTAGTGTTCCATTATTAAACTGACCAGTTATTCCATGTCTATGTATATAGGGCAGCAGCCTCTAAGGTGCAGGGTTGAGTAACCGGGTTGTAGCCGGCTAGTGATGGCTATTTAACAGTCTGATGTGGAGGTGTTGTTTCCTACCTTCACCATCTGGGGGCGGCCCGTCAGGAAGTCCAGGACCAAGTTGCACAGGGCAGGGTTCAGACCCAGGGCCCCAAGCTTGATGATGAGCTTGGAGGGTAGAAGCTGTTTTTCAGTCTCCCGGTCCCAGCTTTGATGCACCTGTACTGACCTCCCCTTCTGGATGATAGCGGGGTGAACAGGCCGTGGCTCGGGTGGTTGATGTCCTTGATGATATTTTTGGCCTTCCTGTGACATCGGGTGCTGTAGGTGTCCTGCAGGGCAGACAGTGTGCCCCCGGTGATGCGTTGGGCAGACCACACCACCCTCTAGGGAGCCCTGTGGTTGCGGGCGGTGCAGTAGCCGTACCAAGCGGTGATACAGCCAAACAGGATCTCAATTGTGCATCTGTAAAAGTTTGTGAGGGTCTTAGGGGCCAAGCCAAATTTCTTCAGCCTCCTGAGGTTGAAGAGGTGCTGTTGCACCTTTTTCACTACACTGTCTGTGTGGGTGGACCATTTCAGACTGTCAGTGATGTGTACGCCGAGAAACTTGAAGCTTTCCAACTTCTCCACTGCGGTCCCGTCGATGTGGACGTGCTCCCTCTGCTGTGTCCTGAAGTCCACGATCAGCTCCTTCATTTTGTTGACGTTGAGGGAGAGGTTATTTTCCTGGCACCACTCCGCCAGAGCCCTCACCTCCTCCCTGTAGGCTGTTTCGTCATTGTTGGTAAACAGGCAATGGCGATTGCATCGTCTGTGGATCTATTGGGGCGGTAAGCAAATTGAAGTGGGTCAAGGGTGTCAGTTAAGGTAGAGGTGATATGATCCTTAACTAGCCTCTCAAAGCACTTCCTGATCACAGAAGTAAGTGCTATGGGGTGATAGTCATTTAGTTCAGTTACCTTTGCTTTCTTGGGTACAGGAACAATTGTGGCCATCTTGAAACAAGTGGGGATAGCAGACTGGGATAGTCAGAGATTGAATATGTCCGTAAACACTCCAGCCAGCTGGTCAGCGCATGCTCTGAGGAAGCGGCTAGGGATGCCGTCTGGGCCAGCAGCCTTGCGAGGGTTAACATGCTTAAATGTCTTACTCACGTCGGCCACGGAGAACGAGAGCCCACAGTCCTTGGGAGCGGGCCGCGTCGGTGGCACTGTGTTATCCTCAAAGCGGGCGAAGAAAGTGTTTAGCTTGTCCGGGAACAAGACGTCGGTGTCCGCGACGTGGCTGGTTTTCCCTTTGTAATCCGTGATTGTCTGTAGACCCTGCTACATACGTCTTGTGTTTGAGCCGTTGAATTGCGACTCCACTTTGTCTCTGTACTGACGTTTTGCCTGTTTTATTGCCTTACGGAGGGAATAACTACACTGTTTGTATTAGACCATATTCCCAGTCACCTTTCCATGGTTAAATGTGGTGGTTCGCGCTTTCAGTTTAGCGCGAATGCTGCCATCTATCCACAGTTTCTGGTTTGGGTAGGTTTTAGTAGTCACAATGGGAACAACATCCCCTATACACTTCCTGATGAACTCAGTCACCGTTTCCATGTATACATCAATGTTATTCTCCAAGGCTACCCGGAACATATCCCAGTCCGCGTGATCAAAACAATCTTGAAGCATGGATTCCGATTGGTCAGACCAGCGTTGAATAGACCTTTGCATGGGTACTTCCTGTTTTAGTTTCTGCCTATAGGAAGGGAGGATAAAAATGGAGTCGTGATCTGACTTGCCGAAGGGAGGGCGGGGGATCCAGTGTTTTCCCAGCGGGAGTACTACAGTCAATGTGTAGTACTCATACCATATCATAACCTCTAACCGCTAACATGTCATCCCTCTCTATTTGAATCGGGTGTTTCTGTAGGCTAACTAAACTAGAAGGCTGCATTCGCTAGCTAAGTGAAAGTGGAAAAAAATACAACAAAATATAGCTAGCTCCTCCTCTTTCTCTCGCTTCTCCTTCCTTTTAAAATAAATGAATTTGTACAAAACTGTTCAACTATTGTCTTTCTCTCTCTTTAAGTCAACTACTCACCACATGTTATGCACTGCAGTGCTAGCTAGCTGTAGCTTATGCTTTAAGTACTATATTCATTCTCTGATCCTTTGATTGGGTGGACAAAATGTCACTTCATGTTGCAAGAGCTCTGATAGGTTGGAGGACGTCCTCCAGAATTTGTCATGATTACTGTGTAAGTCTATGGAAGGGGGTGAGAACCATGAGTCTCCTAGATTTTGTATTGAAGTCAATATATTCATATATTTAGTATAGTTTTATCTAAAGAGGATAACCTCCCCTTCCTCCTCTGAGGAGCCTCCACTGCTGGGATCATAGGCATGTCTGTCCACTGTAAGTTTAATGTTTGTGCCATATGTTCATTGCTTATCCCTAGATGTAATAGATGGTTACCACTTACCTGATGTTTTAGCTATTAACTATGTATTTATACTTTGCAGATAAGAGAGCCATCAAAGATTGAGGATAAAAGTTACAACTTGTCAAGGAGAGAGAGACCAGCTACAGACCAGCTACACCAACCTGACTAAAGAGAGAGACCAGCTACAGACCAGTTACAACAACCTGACTAAAGAGAGAGACCAGTTACAGACCAGTTACAACAACCTGACTAAAGAGAGAGACCAGTTACAGACCAGTTACAACAACCTGACTAAAGAGAGAGACCAGTTACAGACCAGTTACAACAACCTGACTAAAGAGAGAGACCAGCTACAGACCAGTTATAACAACCTGACTGAGGAGAGAGACCAGCAGAAGATCAGTTACAACAACCTGAGTAAAGAGAGGAGATATGAGGAGAGGAGATGGCAGAGGAGATAAGATGAGAGGAGATAAGAGAAGAGGAGATAGGAGGAGAGGAATCTAGGAAAGACTAACTGAGATAGAGCCTTAGTGTCAGAGAGACATAGAGGAGGAAGATGAACATTAAGATCATGAGGAAGAGAGAAAAAATAAGGTAAATAATTGTTCTGTTTAGATTTAGATGAGAGGATGTAAACATACTGTACTCTGTAAAATGATTTTATTAATTATGTTTATTAGTAACATTGCCATGGGCTTATGCTTAGTTTAAATATTTTCTTGCTTTTTTTCATAAAACAGTGTGACCTGCAGTTGGACACACACAGAAGGCAGAACAGTACTGAGAGCACACACACACACACACTTCCCTTTTTAAACTTCTGAAAAAGATCCAGACATAGATTTCCCACCCACACTTCTGCATAACTCTTCACACTGATGTCACACACAGACAGCATAGATAGATAAAAGGCCCATATATGGCAAAAGGCCAATGGTGATGTATGTGTTGAAATCGGTGGCTGGCCACAGAGAACAAGCCATAACGTGACCTCCGTTTGAAGGCTGGCGTGTCAAAGCCTCAGTAGTACTATATGATCTATATGTGAATTCAGAGGGTATCACTTCAATTATAACTTGATTTATATGTTTAAAACATGTGCATGGTGCGAAACAGTGCAAGCTGAGTTACTACAGATCCTGGTTCGATTCCGGACTGTGTCGCAGCCGGCCGCGACCGGGAGACCCATGAGATGATGCGCAATTGGCCCAGCGTCGTCCAGGTTAGGGGAGGGTTTGGCCGGGTGGGATGTCCTTGTCCCATCGCGCTGTAGCAACTCCTGTGGCGGGCCGGGCGCATGCACGCTGACACGGTCGCCAGGTGTACGGTGTTTCCTTTGACACATTTGTGCGGCTGGCTTCCGGGTTAAGGGTGCAGTGTGTCTTGGCGGGGTTAGGGTTTCGGAGGACGCACCGCTCTCGACCTCCGCCTCTCCAAAGTCCGTACAGAAGTTGCAGCGACTGTAACTACCAATTAGGAAATTGAGGAGTACAGGGGGTAATAAAAATATATAAAATAATAATTATAAAGTGGGGGAAGTCATGTGGTGGCCAGAGCTCCCACCTCAGCTGTTGAATACACGGAACAGGCCTACCAATTCCTCTAAGTTTGTGTTCATGGCTGACACGTCTCTAGTGTCCTACATGCCAAAGAAAGGCATAAATGTGGTACTCATGAGTACGCTGCATAGGGATGGGAGAATCTGTGGCCAGGAATATCAAAAACCAGAAATAAAAAACCAGAAATGCCTCAAAAGGAGGGATGGACAAATTAGACAAGCTGGTGACTGGCTACAGCTACAAAAGAAGAACGCTACGCTGGCCACTTGTGACATTCTTCAACATCTTGGACATCTCGGCATACAACGCATTTGTCATCTGGATGGTAATGAACCCAGATTGGAACAGAGGGAAGCTCCAGAGGAGACAGCTCATTCTGGAGGAGCTGGGCAAGGCATTGGTAAGATCTCAAATCCAGAGGAGGCAACATATCCCAAGGACCCCAGCTTCTGCAGCCATCGTGAGGAGGATTCAGGAGGTGGATGCTGGTGCCCCATCCGCCCGACCCACAGAACCAACAACTCCAATACCGGAAGTAAGTGTGAGTGATGTTGTTGCAAGCGTGTGTCTAAATCTCCTACCTTGGCCTGCTGTAACTATATACAGTACCAGTCAAAAGTTTTGACACACCTACTCATTCAAAGGTTTTTCTTTATTTTTACTATTTTGTACATTGTAGAATAATAGTGACGACATCAAAACTATGAAATAACACACATAGAATCATGTAGTAACCAAAAAAGTGTTAAACAATTTGAGATTCTTCAAATAGCCACCCTTTGCCTTGATGACAGCTTTCCACATATGCTGAGCACTTGTTGGCTGCTTTTCCTTCACTCTGCCGTGCGCCTCATCCCAAACCATCTCAATTGGGTTGATCCCGGGGATTGTGGAAGCCAGGTCATCTGATGCAGCATTCCATCACTCTCCTTCTTGGTAAAATAGCCCTTACACAGCCTGGAGGTGTGTTGGGTCATTGTCCTGTTGAAAAACAAATGATAGTCCCACTAAGCCTAAACCAGATGGGATGGCGTATCGCTGTAGAATGCTGTGGTATCCATGCTGGTTAAGTGTGCCTTGAATTCTAAATAAATCACAGTCCGTGTCACCAGAAAAGCACCCCCACACCATAACACCTCCTACTCCATGCTTTATGGTGGGAACTACACATGCGGAGATCATCCGTTCACCCACACCACGTCTCACAAAGACACGGCGGTTTGAACCGAAAATCTCCAATTTGGACTCCAGACCAAAGGACAAAATTCCACCGGTCTAATGTCCATTGCTCGTGTGTCTTGCCCCAAGCAGGTCTCTTCTTCTTATTGGTGTCCTTTAGTAGTGGTTTCTTTACAGCAATTCGACCATGAAGGCCTGATTCACACAATACCCTCTGAACAGTTGATGTTGAGATGTGTCTGTTACTTAAAATCTGTGAAGCATATATTTGGGCTGCAATTTCTGAGGCTGGTAACTCTAATGAACTTATCCTCTGCAGCAGAGGTATCTCTGGGTCTTCCATTCCTGTGGCGGTCCTCATGAGAGCCAGTTTCATCATAGCTCGATGGTTTATGCGACTTCATTCAAAGTTCTTGAAATTATCCATATTGACTGACCTTCATGTCTTAAAGTAATGATGGTTGTTTATCTGTCACGATAATTTCTATCTCTAATTAATCAAACGTAATGCTCTGAATAATTCCCAGAGGGTGTAAATTCTCTGGTTTAATCATGAATTAAACAAAGGTCCGCAACCAGCAAGAATAATCTGTATTTTTAATCATGGAGAGCTCTGGCGCCAAAAAACATACATACAGCTTTTATATCCCTTGACACACAAAGGCACTTTGCTCCGCCCACCTATAAACCGTTTCTTAGTCCCCTTCACCCTGGAATGCTTTCAACAGTTTCTAACTCTCCCCCTCTGTTAGTGGGTTCACACGACATTATAACTCTAACACCTCACACATTTATACTGTATTTGGGGTGAAATCCTTTAGTCATTATTCTTAAAATACAAATTAATCTATCATTATCTTTGCTTATTTGAGCTGTTCTTGCCTTTAATATGGACTTGGTCTTTTACCAAATAGGGCTATCTTCTGTATACCCCCTCTACCTTGTCACAACACAACTGATTGGCTCAAATGCATTAAGAAGGAAAGAAATTCCACAAATTAAACTTTAAGAAGGCACACCTGCTAATTGAAATCAATTCCAGGTTACTACCTCATGAAGCTGGTTGAGAGAATGCCAAGAGTGTGCAAAGCTGTCATCAAGGCAAAGGGTGGCTATTTGAAGAATCTCAAATATAAAATATATTTTGATTTGTTTAAAACTTTTTGGGTTACTACATGATTCCATATGTGTTATTTTATAGTTTTGATGTCTTCACTATTATTCTACATTGTAAAAAAAAGTAAAAAGAAAAGAAAAACCCTTGAATGAGTAGGTGTGTCCAAACTTTTAACTGGTAGTGTATGTGAGTGAGTGAGTGAGTGAGTGAGTGAGTGAGTGAGTGAGTGAGTGAGTGAGTGAGTGAGTGAGTGAGTGAGTTGTTAGTACATTTCCAGAACTAAGTGTTTTCATCATTTTAGATTGCAGCTGGTAGCAACAAGAAGAAGAAGTGCTGCAATGTGTGTGGACCCAAGAATGACAGGAAGACACAGTACACATCCATCAAGTGCAAGAAATACATTTGCAACACACACAGTAAAAATGTGTCCCTCATGTGGGGTGTAAACCGGCCTACATTTCTGTTCAATTGGGCTCATTTATCATTTCCATAAAATACTGTATGTAAAATGTGCCCTTCCAATTTGTTCAGTTCAAAGCAATCGTGATGAATACCTTGTTTCATTTATATTTGTTCAAGATAAACATGATAAATTCCACCCATGTCTTGATTATAATTGATTTTTGTTTACAAAAATCACATTTTATCAAAACAAAAATAATATCGCTTTTGATAAATGTGATCTAGCAGAGGTAAATGGCAAATATGAACCATGTATGCTGTCTATACTGCTTGTAATTGATATAAGTCAACATCTAAGTATTAAGTATTTTTAGGTAATTTGTTATGGCTGTATTGTTCTAAAATCCCAATAATGCTGTGGGTCCATCAGACCTGTGAACATTGTGTGAATAACAAAAACATTAACACCACACAAGGGTTAAGAATGATGGAGGCCACTGTGTTCTTGGGGACCTTCAATGCTGCAGAAATGTTTTGGTACCCTTCCCCAGATCTGTGCCTCGACACAATCCTCTCTTTGAGCTCTATGGACAATAATAATAATAATAATAAATTCCTTCGACCTCATGGCTTGGTTTTTGCTCTGACATGCGCTGTCAACTGTGGGACCTTATATAGACAGGTGTGTGCCTTTCCAAATCATGTCCAATCAATTGAATTTACCACAGGTGGACTCCAATCAAGTAGTAGAAACATCTCAAGGATTAACAATTGAAACAGGATGCACCTGAGCTCAATTTCGAGTCTCATAGCAAAGGGTCTGAATACTTATGTAAATAAGGTATTTCTGTTTTTTTTATTTGTAATAAATGTACAAAAATGTTTGAGAAAAAATTGTTTTCGCTTTATCATTATGGGGTATTGTGTGTAGATTAATGAGGAACATTTTTTATTTAATCAATTTTAGAATAAGGCTGTAACGTAACACAATGTGGAAAAAGGAAAGGGGTCTGAATACTTTCTGAATGCACTGTAATGCATTACTTTTGACCAGGGCCCATAGGACAGATATGCATTTCATTATCACACTATAGTTATGTATTCACAATTCAAGGATCACAATTCAGACTTGTGGGACCATTAGTTTGTCAATATTGTTGACACACACAACAAAGAATGTCAACATCATCCACAGACAATTGAGTAAATACTGCAACTCGTGTAGTAACTACGGTAACTGGTGCCCTTGGCCTTGTGTAAGTCACTGAACATGGTGTACATTGTACACACCACAACCAGGGCTGTGTCCCAAATGGAACCCTATCTTCTTTAAAGTGCACTACTTTTGACCAGGGCACATTGGGCTTTGGTAGAAAGTAGTGCACTATGGAAGGAATAGGGTGTCATTTGGGACGCATCGCATGCAGGAACTTCTTATTTCTTTCAGCCTGCTCTAACGAAGAGAGAACCCAGTTAGAGGCCTGTCACAACACCACAGGACTGGCACAATACAGATACCAGCCAGATACCATCCCTAACCTAGATAACGTTAGTAACCTAGCCACATAGCTAACGTTAGCCACAACAAAGTGAAATTCATAACATATCATAAGAAATGGATGATGGATATCCACAAATGAATACATACCATGTGAAATGTAACATATCATACTAAATGGAGGGAGACAGATTTACATTTACCATGTTACGTCTGTTCCTGAGTCCAGGGTGGAACTTGAAGTAAGCACTTAGACACTGTGTGCAGTGCACAACAATCATGAATTCACCAATAGTTAAATGACAACATAAAACAATTATTCAATACAATACACAGGTGTTATATATTTCACATATGAAGTATATTTCTTCAACAGAGCAAAACATTTGTCAGAAAATCTGGAAAACTTGTCCAGAAGGTTGGAGGCTGTTGGGATCCAGCTGTTACTTCCTGTCTAATGAGATGAAAACCTAGGAGGAGAGTAGAATGGATTCTCTGAAGAAAGGAGCAGACCTGGTGATCATAAACAGCAAGGAGGAACAGGTGTGAGTGTGAGTGTGAGTGTGTGTGTGAGAGAGAGAGAGAGAGAGAGAGAGAGAGAGAGAGAGAGAGAGAGAGAGAGAGAGAGAGAGAGAGAGAGAGAGAGAGAGAGACAGAGAGACAGAGAGACAGAGAGAGACAGAGAGAGAGACAGAGAGAGAGAGACAGAGAGACAGAGAGACAGAGAGACAGAGAGAGAGAGAATCCCTTGGTCAGTAATGTATCTTCCAGTATTTAACACATGTAGTCTATTGCAGTTGGCAATATCAGTATCTTTCTCACCAACAGGAGTTTCTCTTTGGCCTCAACAAGAGAGCCTGGATCGGTATGACTGACTCTGTTACTGAGGGGACCTGGAAATGGTGGACGGCACACCACTGACCACCCCAAGGTAAGCGACTACTGCTCTAATAACACTGACCACCCCAAGGTAATATACTACTGCTCTGATAACACTGACCACTGTGTAAGGAGTATGACTGATTCTCTGTGTTGTTCATACTCCTCCTCCCTGAGCCTGCTGTTTCAACATAGCACCAAGAACCTGTCTGTCTCCCTGCCTGTCTGCCTGCCTGTCTGCCTCGCTCCTTGCCTGTCTGCCTGTCTGCCTGCCTGTCTGCCTGTCTCCCTGCCTGTCTGCCTGTCTCCCTCTTTTCTCGCACTCTTTACCATTTGTAGTGTGTGAAACAACACAATATCTTGCGGGAAGATATTTCCTGCATTACTTTTAACCAGGGCCCATAGGACAGATATGTATTTTATATCACACTGTAGTTCTGATCTCTCAAAGCAAGGATCACAATTCAGACTTGACTTTACATGGCTTGTGGGACCAGTAGTTTGTCAATATTGTTGACACACAAAAAAAAGAAAGTCGACATTGTCAACGGAAAATGTAGTAACTACGGTAACTGGTGCTCTTGGCCTTGTGTAAGTCACTGAACACGGTGTACATTGTACACACCACTGCCAGGTCTGTGTCCCAAATGGAACCCTATCCTCTTTAAAGTGCACTACTTTTGAACAGGGCACATAGGGCTTTGGTAGAAAGTAGTGCACTATGGAAGAAATAGGGTGTCATTTGGGACGCATGGCATGCAGGAACTTCTTTTATTTTCAGCCTGCTCTAACGATGAGAGAAACCAGTTAGAGGCCTGTTAAAACACCACTGGACTGGCACAAGGCAGAGACCAGCCAGATACCAGTAGTGGTATCAATGACCTGTATACAGAGAGAGACCAGTTAAAGAAGGAGATAGACCAGCGTCGGAAGCACATGAACCAGCTAGAGAGGGAATGAGACTAGTTACTGAGGCACAGGCAGAGGGCAGAACAGAACTTAGAGGACACACACTGTTCGCAGGCAGACACGCACGCACGCACCAACGCACGCACGTTTGTGAAGTTCCCCTTTAAAACCTCTGATAATGGTGCAAACAGATTTCTTAAACACACTTCTGAATATTTCCTCACACTGATGTCACACACAGACATTACATTTACATTTTAGTCATTTAGCAGACGCTCTTATCCAGAGCGACTTACAGGAGCAATTAGGGTTAAGTGCCTTGCTCAAGGGCACATTTACGTCATTTAGCAGACGCTCTTATCCAAAGCGACTCACAAATTGGTGCATTCACCCTATAGCCAGTGGGATAACCACTTTACAATTTTTTTTTGGGGGGTAGAAGGATTACTTTATCCTATCCCAGGTATTCCTTAAAGAGGTGGGGTTTCAAATGTCTCCGGAAGGTGGTGAGTGACTCCGCTGTCCTGGCGTCGTGAGGGAGCTTGTTCCACCATTGGGGTGCCAGAGCAGCGAACAGTTTTGACTGGGCTGAGCGGGAACTATGCTTCCGCAGAGGAAGGGGAGCCAGCAGGCCAGAGGTGGATGAACGCAATGCCCTCGTTTGGGTGTAGGGACTGATCAGAGCCCGGAGGTCAGAGGTGCCGTTCCCCTCACTGCTCCATAGGCAAGCACCATGGTCTTGTAACGGATGCGAGCTTCAACTGGAAGCCAGTGGAGTGTGCGGAGGAGGGGGTGACGTGGAGAGAACTTGGGAAGGTTGAACACCAGACGGGCTGCGGCGTTCTGGATGAGTTGTAGGGGTTTAATGGCACAGGCAGGGAGGCCAGCCAGCAGCGAGTTGCAGTAATCCAGACGGGAGATGACAAGTGCCTGGATTAGGACCTGTGCCGCTTCCTGTGTAAGGCAGGGTCGTACTCTCAATGTTGTAGAGCATGAACCTGCAGGAGCGGGTCACCGCCCCCCTTGATGTTAGCGGAGAACGACAGGGTGTTGTCCAGGGTCACGCCAAGGCTCTTCGCACTCTGGGAGGAGGACACAACGGAGTATTCAACCGTGATGGCGAGATCATGGAACGGGCAGTCCTTCCCCGGGAGGAAGAGCAGCTCCGTCTTGCCAGGGTTCAGCTTGAGGTGGTGATCCGTCATCCATACTGATATGTCTGCCAGACATGCAGAGATGCGATTCGCCACCTGGTTATCAGAAGGGGGAAAGGAGAAGATTAGTTGTGTATCGTCAGCGTAGCAATGATAGGAGAGGCCATGTGAGGATATGACAGAGCCAAGTGACTTGGTGTATAGGGAGAAAAGGAGAGGGCCTAGAACTGAGCCCTGGGGGACACCAGTGGTGAGAGCACGTGGTGCGGAGACAGCTTCTCGCCACGCCACTTGGTAGGAGCGACCGGTCAGGTAGGACGCAATCCAGGAGTGAGCCGCGCCGGAGATGCCCAGCTCGGAGAGGGTGGAGAGGAGGATCTGATGGTTCACAGTATCAAAGGCAGCAGACAGGTCTAGAAGGACAAGAGCAGAGGAGAGAGAGTTAGCTTTTAGCAGTGCGGAGAGCCTCCGTGACACAGACAAGAGCAGTCTCAGTTGAATGACCAGTCCTGAAACCTGACTGGTTTGGATCAAGAAGGTCATTCTGAGAGAGATAGCAAGAGAGTTGGCTAAAGACAGCACGCTCAATAGTTTTGGAAAGAAAAGAAAGAAGGGATACTGGTCTGTAGTTGTTGACATCAGTGGGATCGAGTGTTGGTTTTTTGAGAAGGGGAGCAACTCTCGCTCTCTTGAAGACGGAAGGGACATGGCCAGTGGTCAAGGATGAGTAGATCAGCGAGGTGAGGTAGGGGAGAAGGTCACCGGAGATGGTCTGGAGAAGAGAGGAGGGGATGGGGTCAAGCGGGCAGGTTGTTGGGCGGCCTGCAGTCACAAGTCGCAGGATTTTATCTGGAGAGAGAGGGGAGAAAGAAGTCAAAGCATAGGGTAGGGCAGTGTGAGTAGGACCAGCAGTGTCATTAGACTTAACAAACGAGGATCGGATGTCGTCAACCTTCTTTTCAAAGTGGTTGACGAAGTCATCCACAGAGAGAGAGGAGGGGGGGGAGGGGGGGAGGATTCAGGAGGGAGGAAAATGTGGCAAAGAGCTTCCTAGGGTTAGAGACAGATGCTTGGAATTTAGAGTGGTAGAAAGTGGCCTTAGCAGCAGAAACAGATGAAGAAAATGTAGAGAGGAGGGAGTGAAAAGATGCCAGGTCGGCAGGGAGTTTAGTTTTCTTCCATTTCCGCTCCGCTGCCCGGAGCTCTGTTCTGTGAGCTCGCAATGAGTCATCAAGCCACGGAGCTGGAGGGGAGGACCGAGCCGGCCGGGAGGATAGGGGACACAGAGAGTCAAAGGATGCAGAAAGGGAGGAGAGGAGGGTTGAGGAGGCAGAATCAGGAGATTGGAGGGAGAAGGATTGAGCAGAGGGAAGAGATGATAGGATGGAAGAGGAGAGAGTAGTGGGAGAGAGAGAGCGAAGGTTGCGGCGGCGCATTACCATCTGTGTAGGGGCAGAGTGAGTAGTGTTGGAGGAGAGCGAGAGAGAAAAAGGAAACAAAGTAGTGGTCGGAGACATGGAGGGGAGTTGCAGTGAGATTAGTAGAAGAGCAGCATCTAGTAAAGATGAGGTCAAGCGTATTGCCTGCCTTGTGAGTAGGGGGGACGGTGAGAGGGTGAGGTCAAAAGAGGAGAGGAGTGGAAAGAAGGAGGCAGAGAGAAATGAGTCAAATGTGGACATAGGGAGGTTGAAATCCCCCAAAACTGTGAGGGGTGAGCCATCCTCAGGAAAGGAACTTATCAAGGCGTCAAGCTCATTGATGAACTCTCCAAGGGAACCTGGAGGGCGATAGATGACAAGGATATTAAGCTTAAATGGGCTAGTGACTGTGACAGCATGGAATTCAAATGAGGAGATAGACAGGTGGGTTAGGGAAAAAATTGAGAATGTCCACTTGGGAGAGATGAGGATTCCTGTGCCACCACCCCTCTGACCAGATGCTCTCGGGGTATGCGAGAACACATGGTCAGACGAGGAGAGAGCAGTAGGAGTAGCAGTGTTTTCAGTGGTAATCCATGTTTCCGTCAGCGCCAGGAAGTCGAGGGACTGGAGGTTATCATAGGCTGGGATGAAGTCAGCTTTGTTGGCAGCAGAACGGCAGTTCCAGAGGCTGCCTGAGACCTGGAACTCCAGGTGTGGGGTGCGTGCAGGGACCACCAGGTTAGAGAGGCAGCAGCCACGCGGTGTGAGGCGTTTGTGTAGCCTGTGCAGAGATGAGAGAACAGGGATAGGCAGAGGCATAGTTGACAGGCTGTAGCAAATGGCTACAATAATGCAGAGGAGATCGGAATGAAATGAACTAAACATCTGGAAGAGGAGAGAGCAGGGCCTCCCCTCACCAAAACTTCCACCTCAGAAACTATAATTGTTTCACTGAACCACCCGAACAAAAACTCTCCCAACTTCCACCTTTAGAAATCAGAATTGTTGTGAACCACAGCGGTTCAATGTTTAAAGGAGTAGACTCAACCCACTTTATTCAGCTAGCTAACTATGACACCATAGCTAACTAGCATGCTAGCATCCAATAACACACAGTTTAGCACCAACACTTGGTCACAACAAACCACCAATAGTGTGTTAATACACTAAGCAGATAATTTGTGTCCGTGTCTAGTTCCTTTCATAACGCAGCAATAATTAAACGTTGGCTAGCTTAGCACAAATATATTGTATTTAGCTGCCACAGTACAGCACACAATGGCTACTGTGTTGACTCTGTTCGAAAAACGGATAGCTAGCTAGCTTCGTGCTACACCGAAGACAATGCCAACCTACAGTAACTACCCACAACAGCCCACGATGCCTAACTATGACACCATAGCTAACTAGCATGCTAGCATCCAATAACACACAGTTTAGCACCAATACTTGGTTACAACAGACTACCAATAGTGTGTTAACACACTAAACAGATCATTCGTGTCCGTGTCTAGTTCCTTTCATAACGCAGCAATAATTAAACGTTGGCTAGCTAGCATAAGTATATTGTATTTAGCTACTACAGTACAGTTAGCTGGTCGTGTTGGTTAGCTAGCAATGGCCACTGTGTTGACTTTGTTTGAAGAACGGCTAGCTAGCTAGCTCGTGCTAGACCCGGCACCGCCCAAAAAACAATGCTAACCTACAGTAACTACCCACAACAGCCCACGATGCCTAACTATGACGCCATAGCTAACTAGCATGCTAGCATCCAATAACACACAGTTTAGCACCAATACTTGGTTACAACAAACTACCAATAGTGTGTTAACACACTAAACAGATAATTCGTGTCCGTGTCTAGTTCCTTTCATAACGAAGCAAAAATTAAACGTTGGCTAGCTAGCACATTAACATTGGAAACAACTCTCCACCGTTGTTAAACGTTACCGGTAGCTACCCGCTAGCTAGCTAGCCTCGTGCTTTCTCCGGGCTCCGCCGTAAACAATACTTACCTACAATAATTACCTACGGAAACCTACAATAATTACCTAAATAAACTACCTACAATACCTAACTACAACTACCTACCTACGATCAAATGCATGGTTTAAGCTTTACTCAACACCATATAAGAAGCCAAGCTTCATGATTTCGACTGGCTGAGAAATGCTGCCTGTCTGTCCCGTCCCGACTCCCGACAGACAGCATAGATGGAAAGAAAGGACCCTATTTGGACATCGATGGCCAGTCACGGAGTGCAAGACTTAACGTGACTTCCTTATGAACAATGCCACAGACAGGCCTTGCGAAATTTGACGTCCTGCTTGAAAGTGATTGGATACTTAAAACATTCTATCAACTGCAGTGCACCACAGACAGACATCAGAGAGGTACCAATAGAGACGCATATCAGAGCAGCTACTCAACTACTGGTCATTGAAGTTAGAATCATTCAGTAGATATTACCATTATGAGTCAGTTAGAAAGATAATCATAAGTAAGTTAACACTATAAGAGGTCAGACAGACTGAATTAGTTGATTAATTGATTGATTGGGGTAATCATTGATATTCGGTACAGTTAGTTAAGATGGCCAGCTACATCAACAAACAGCTGATTGAATTAAACAAAGTTACTGAAGAAAACCGGAACCGAGCAACAAGGAGCGTGAAGACTGAGACCCATCGCTCAGGTACAAAGAATGATCTCTATCTTTCTCTCTCTCACACGCGGATGCAGGCAGGTATGAATGCACGCACGCACACACACAAAACACACACACACACACACACACACACACACATTATAGTAAAACACACGTTTTTGGTTCTGTCAAATCAAATCAAATCAAATCAAATTGTATTGGCCACATGCGCCGAATACAACAGGTGCAGACATTACAGTGAAATGCTTACTTACAGCCCTTAACCAACAGTGCATTTATTTTTAACAAAAAAGTAAAAATAAAACAACAACAAAAAAAGTGTTGAGAAAAAAAGAGCAGAAGTCAAATAAAATAACAGTAGGGAGGCTATATATACAGGGGGTTACCGGTGCAGAGTCTTCTGTGTGGTTCAGTTGGTACGGAGCGTGGGGTTCAAAACCTGCTGGGGTCACGTACACTAAAATGTATCAATTCAATTTTATTTTTTTAACTTCAATTTTTGAAACTATTTGGAACTATTTAAAGATGATCAATTGAAAATAACCTTTTTAAACAACAACACAGTGGACACCACGCCACTGACTGTTTTTGGTAAACATGTAAACACTCTCAAATTCATAGAGAGAGATATGTATGCAAGGACTGACCATCCACAAGATCAAAATGATAGTTTTAACCATCTGAGGCTATATGGTGTTTGTTTACAATTCCATCGTGAAACAAGCTGACATTTTGGGTCGTGATGGGGTTAGACGGTTAAACTAAGCTCATGAGTCATTTACAGTATAAATTATATTCTTCAAAAATCAGTGGGGAAATGTCATTAATTGTAAAGCATTTTTTTTTTTTTTCTTTTATATAGAAATCACAGATTGCGCATTTTAAATCATGCTACAGCTATATTGTGTAATTTTGGCAATTTCTTCATACAGTAGCTTCCTGTTTTTCATATTTGAGATGACTGCAAGCTTGGGCAAACTGTTGCTGCCAACCCTCAATCTCAATATAGTCCCAAATGCTACCCTATTAGCACAGTTGCCTTTACCAGGGCCCATAGGGCTCTGTTCAAATGTAGTGCACCATATATGGAATAGGGTGCCATTTGGGACTTCCCCTTTTCTAATGCACTACTTTTGCCCAGGGCCCATGGAGCAGATATACTGTATATCTTTTATTATTTACATTTTACATTTTAGTCATTTAGCAGACGCTCTTATCCAGAGCGACTTACAGTTAGTGAGTGCATACATTATTTTATTAATTTTTTTCATACTGGCCCCCCGTGGGAAACGAACCCACAACCCTGGCGTTGCAAACACCATGCTCTACCAACTGAGCTACACGGGACTATTATTATCACAATGTAGTTAAGTGATGACAAAGCAAGTATCACAATTCCAGAAATGTTTCAATATTTTTTGACACACAAAAACACACCCATTGTAATTAAGTAGCACAAAGAAATGTGCACCCTGTTCACAACGGTCTATTCTTTTGTGGCGCGTGAGTTTCAAGTTTGGGGAAGTTCACCCTAGCATTTCTATTGATCTGTGTGCCAGTTATGATTTTCATGTGTATTTTCGTGGAACAGTTTTTGTTTCTCAAAATCAACCAGCCTCTGCCAAATGGACACATTGATACACCTTGATTGGCTTAATAAATTAACGCATGGAACTAAGCAATATAGCCTATAGGCCAATGTAGCAGTAGTATAACTTCCATTGTCAACTAAGTAAAAATGCATAAACCCCACAAATAAAAACAGAAAATATCCTGATGAAAATGCAGGTTCTTTCAATCTCATTCCTCTCTCTACTCAGCCTGCCTGCCTCCCTTTCGGTCTTGACTTGCGCTATCACTAATGAAGTGCAACGTTGTATCAAATCAATCAGTTAGTGAAGGGAAACATTGTATCAAATCAATCAGTTAGTGAAGTGCAACGTTGTATCAAATCAATCAGTTAGTGAAGTGCAACGTTGTATCAAATCAATCAGTTAGTGAAGAGCAACGTCGTATCAAATCAATCAGTTAGTGAAGGGCAACATTGTATCAAATCAATCAACTGGGTCCG
This sequence comes from Coregonus clupeaformis, assembly GCF_020615455.1. NCBI lineage: Eukaryota > Metazoa > Chordata > Actinopteri > Salmoniformes > Salmonidae > Coregonus > Coregonus clupeaformis. The sequence goes on along the minus strand of NW_025535736.1, from coordinate 38,208 downwards.
GCCAAATGACTGTATATACAGTGGGGAGAACAAGTATTTGATACACTGCCGATTTTGCAGGTTTTCCTACTTACAAAGAATGTAGAGGTCTGTAATTTTTATCATAGGTACACATCAACTGTGAGAGATGGAATCTAAAACAAAAATCCAGAAAATCACATTGTATGATTTTTAAGTAATTAGTTTGCATTTTATTGCATGACATAAGTATTTGATCACCTACCAACCAGTAAGACTTCCGGCTCTCACAGACCTGTTAGTTTTTCTTTAAGAAGCCCCCCTGTTCTCCACTCATTACCTGTATTAACTGCACATGTTTGAACTTGTTACCTGTATAAAAGACACCTGTCCACACACTCAATCAAACAGACTCCAACCTCTCCACAATGGCCAATACCAGAGAGCTGTGTAAGGACATCAGGGACAAAATTGTAGACCTGCACAAGGCTGGGATGGGCTACAGGACAATAGGCAAGCAGCTTGGTGAGAAGGCAACAACTGTTGGCGCAATTATTAGAAAATGGAAGAAGTTCAAGATGACGGTCAATCACCCTCGGTCTGGGGCTCCATGCAAGATCTCACCTCTTGGGGCATCAATGATCATGAGGAAGTTGAGGATCAGCCCAGAACTACACGGCAGGACCTGGTCAATGACCTGAAGAGAGCTGGGACCACAGTCTCAAAGAAAACCATTAGAAACACACTACGCCGTCATGGATTAAAATCCTGCAGCGCACGCAAGGTCCCCTGCTCAAGCCAGCATGTCCAGGCCCGTCTGAAGTTGATGATCCAGAGGAGGAATGGGAGAAGTTAATGTGGTCTGATGACACAAAAAGAGTGCTTTTTGGTCTAAACTCCACTCGCCGTGTTTGGAGGAAGAAGAAGGATGAGTACAACCCCAAGAACACCATCCCAACCGTGAAGCATGGAGGTAGAAACATCATTCTTTGGGGATGCTTTTCTGCAAAGGGGACAGGACAACTGCACCGTATTGAGGGGGAGGATGGATGGGGCCATGTATCGTGAGATCTTGGCCAACAACCTCCTTCCCTCAGTAAGAGCATTGAAGATGGGTCGTGGCTGGGTCTTCCAGCATGACTATGACCGAAACACACAGCCAGGGCAACTAAGGAGTGGCTCCGTAAGAAGCATCTCAAGGTCCTGGAGTGGCCTAGCCAGTCTCCAGACCTGAATCCAATAGAAAATCTTTGGAGGGAGCTGAGAGTCCGTATTGCCCAGCGACAGCCCCGAAACCTGAAGGATGTGGAGAAGGTCTGTATGGAGGAGTGGGCCAAAATCCCTGCTGCAGTGTGTGCAAACCTGGTCAAGACCTACAGGAAAAGTATGATCTCTGTAATTGCAAACAAAGGTTTCTGTACCAAATATTAAGTTCTGCTTTACTGATGTATGAAATACTTATGTCATGCAATAAAATGCAAATTCATTACTTAAAAATCATTTAATGTGATTTTCTGGATTTTTGTTTTAGATTCCGTCTCTCACAGTTTAAGTGTACCTATGATAAAAAATTACAGACCTCTACATGCTTTGTAAGTAGGAAAACCTGCAAAATCGGCAGTGTATCAAATACTTGTTCTCCCCACTGTATATAGGTCCGGCCGGAAGCTGACGCTAGAGAACTTGCAACATTTAATAAACTAGCCTATTCCGGGCCCTCAGAGTTTTTTGTGCTACTGAGCTCGGGACAGATACAGCTGTTTTCATGCAAAGGGAGATCAGCTATTTTATGACATTTCCACTGGATATATGCTGTCTTCAGAACATGACATTTGGCTGTTTCACACCGTGGACTGGTGTTTATCGAAAGGGAGAGTGTTGTAAAGGTCTCTGACCTCCTCGCTGTAGGCCATCTTATCGTCGTCGGTGATTAGGCCTACCACCGTCGTGTCGTCAGCAAACTTAATGATGGTGTTGGAGTTGTTCGCGGCAACGCAGTCATGGGTGAACAAAGAGTACAGGAAGGGACTAAGCATGCACCCCTGAGGGACCCCATGTTGAGGGTCAGTGTGGCGGATATGTTGTTGCCTACCCTCACCACCTGGGGGCGGCCCATCAAGAAGTCCAGGATCCAGCTGCAGAGGGAGTTGTTTAATCCCAGGGTCCTTAGTTTAGTGAAGAGCTTGGAGGGCACTATGGTGTTGAACACTGAGCTGTAGTCAATGAACAGCATAGAGATTGCATCAGCTGTGGATCTGTGGGGAGGTATGCGAATTGGAGTGGGTCCAGGGTGTCTGGGATGATGGTGTTGATATGAGCCATGACCAGTCTTTCAAAGCATTTCATGGCTACAGGTGTGAGTGCTATGGGGCGATAGTCATTTAGACAGGTTAACTTGGCATTCTTGGGCGCAGGGACTATGGTGGTATGCTTGAAACATGTAGGTGTTACAGACTGGGTCAGGGAGAGGTTGAAAATGTTGTTGAAGACACTTGCCAGTTGCTCAGCGCATGCTCTGAGTACTCGTCCTGGTAATTCGTCTGTGAATGCTAACCTGTTTAAAAGGTCTTAGTCATGGAGTGCGTGATCACACAGTTGTCCGGAACAGCTGGTGCTCTCCTGCATGGTTCAGTGTTGCTAGCCTCAAAGCAAGCATAAAAGGTACACTATATGACCAAAAGTATGTGGACACCTGCTCGTCGAAAATCTCATTCCATAATCATGGGCATTAATATGGAGTTGGTCCCCCCTTTGCTGCTAGAACAGCCTCCACTCTTCTGGGAAGACTTTTCACTAGATGTTGGAACATTGCTGCGGGGACTTGCTTCCATTCAGCCACAAGAGCATTAGTGAGGTCAGGCACTGATGTTAGGCGATTAGGCTTGGCTCGCAGTTGGCGTTCCAATTCATCCCAAAGGTGTTCAATTGGGTTGAGGTCAAGGCTCTGTGCAGGCCAGTCAAGTTCTTCCACACCGATTTCGACAAACCATTTCTGTATGGACCTCGCTTTGTGCACAGGGGCATTGTCATGCTAAAACAGCAATGGGCCTTTCCCAAACTTTTGCCACAAAGTTGGAAGCACAGAATCGTCTAGTATGCTGTAGCGTTAAGATTTCCCTTCACTGGAACTAAGGGGCCTAGCCCGAACCATAAAAAACAGTCCCAGACCATTATTCCTCCTCCACCGAACTTTACAGTTGGCACTATGCATTCGGGCAGGTAGCGTTCTCCTGTTATCCGCCGAACCCAGATTCGTCAGTCAGACTGCCAGATTGTGAAGTGTGATTCATCACTCCAGAGAACACGTTTCCACTGCTCCAGAGTCCAATGACAGCGAGCTTTACACCACTCTAGCCAACGCTTGGCATTGCGCATGGTGATCTTAGGCTTCTAGAGTGCGGCTGCTCGGTCCATGGAAACCCATTTCATGAAGATCCCGACGAACAGTTATTGTAATGATGTTGCTTTCAGAGGCAGTTTGGAACTCGGCAGTGAGTGTTACAATCGAGGATAGACGATTTTTACGCGCTTCAGCACTCGGCGGTCCCGTTCTGTGAGCTTGTGTGGCCTACCACTTCGCAGCTGAGCTGTTGTTGCTCCTATACATTTCCACTTCACAATAACAGCACTCACAGTTGACCGGGGCAGCTCTAGCAGGGCAGAAATTTGACTGTTTTGTTGGAAAGGTGGCATCCTGTGATGGTGCCACATTGAAAGTCACTGAGCTCTTCAGTAAGGCCATTCTACTGCCAACGTTTCTATGGAGATTGCATGGCTGTGTGCTCAATTTTATACACATGTCAGCAACGGGGTGTGGCTGAAATAGCCGAATCCACTCATTTGAAGTGGTGTTCACATACTTTTGTATATATAGTGTAACTAGCTAGTCTGGTAGGCTCGCGTCACTGGACAGATCGCTGCTGGGTTTCCCTTTGTAATAGTTTGCAAGCCCTGCCACATCCAACCAGCGTCAGAACCTGTGTAGTAGGATTCGATTTTGGTCCTATATTGAAGCTTTGCCTGGTGGTTCATCCGAAGGGGTAGCAGGATTTCTTATAAAGGTCTGGATTAGTGTCCCACTCCTTGAAAGTGGCAGCTCTAGCCTTTAGCTCACTGCCAATATTGCCTGTAATCCATGGCTTCTGGTTGGGGTATGTACGTCTGGTCACTGTGGGGAAGATGTCGTCGATGCACTTATTAATGATGCCGGTTACGGATGTGGTAAATTCTTCAATGCCATAGGATGAATACCAGAACATATTCCAGTCTGTTGTAGAGAAACAGTCCTGTAGCTTAACATTCACTTCATTGCACCACTTCTGTATTGAGCGCATCATTGGTACTTCCTGTTTTAGTTTTTGCTTGTAGGCAAGAATCAGGAGGATAGAGTTATGGTCAGATTTGCCAAATGGAGGGCAAGGGAGAGCTTTATATGTGTCTCTGTGTGTGGAGTAAAGGTGATTTAGAGTTTTTCACTTCCAGTTGCACAGGTGACGTGCTGGTAGAAATGAGGTAAAACAGATTTCAGTTTTCCGCCACCACCATTCTGTCCTGCCGGTGTATAGAAAAAAACTGCTGGATTCATATTTACCATGTCCTTGTTCAGCCACGACTCGGGGCATACTTGTATTTCACTGTACAGCCTTATGTCACGGTGTTTAAATGGTGTGGTGTGGAATCAGGCGCAGAAGCAGATGTACAGTCCAACAAGACTTTACTAGTGAGCAAAATAATCCAAAACGGCCTGAGGCCAAACAGACGCACACAGGCGTCAAACACGAGCGCACAAACACAGGGCGCAAACTCTCCCTCAACCGAGGAGGAAGCAAATAGTAACTGGCGTACCGAAACACGGGTAACGCACAAACACCTGACACGAAACAATTACACACAACACAACACTAACAACAAGGAAACTAAATAGGGTGCTTAATGAGACATAACACAAGACAGGTGTGGCTAACAGACAAAACTAATCAAACAGGAAACATGGAACATATAACGGTGGCAGCTAGAATTCCGAGACGCACGAACGCCGAAACCTGCCCGAACAAGGGAGAGAGGCAGCCTCGGCCGAAACCGTGACAGTACCCCCCTTGACGCGCGGCTCCAGACGTGCGCCGACTCCGGCCTTGGGGACGACCCCGGAGGACGTGGAGCAGGGCGCGTCGGATACCCCCCGATGGAATTCCGTCAGAGCGACGGGTCCAAAATGTCTCTCCTCGGCACCCAGCACCGCTCCTCCGGCCCGTACCCCTCCCACTCCACTAGATACTGAGACCCCCATCCGACGTCTCGAATCCAAGATAGACTTCACGCGAGTACGCCGGTGCCCCTCGATGTCCAATGTGGGCGGCGGGGAGTCTCCCCTATCTCATTTTCTTGGAGCGGGCCCGCTACCACCGGCCTGAGAAGGGACACATGGAACGAGGGGTTAATACACTTATACTCCACAGGTAGCTGTAATCTATAACATACCTCGTTCAACCTTCTCAGGACTTTAAATGGCCCCACAAACCGCCGACCCAGTTTCCGACAGGGCAGGCGGAGGGGCAGGTTTCTGGTAGAGAGCCAGACTCGATCACCAGGTGCGTACACCGGTGCCTCACTGCGGTGGAGATCAGCGCTCGCCTTCTGACGCTCGGAGGGCCCGCTGCAGGTGGACATGTGCAGCGTTCCAAGTCTCCTCCGAGCGCCGCGCCCACTCATCCACCGCAGGAGCCTCGACCTGGCTCTGCTGCCAGGGGTGCCAGAACCGGCTGGTAACCTAACACACATTGAAATGGAGTTAGGTTAGTGGAGGAATGGCGTAGGGAATTCTGGGCCATCTCGGCCCAGGGAACGTACCTTGACCACTCCTCCGGCCGGTCCTGGCAGTATGTTCTGAGAAACCTACCCACATCCTGGTTTACGCTGCTCCACCTGCCCATTACTCTCCGGGTGGTACCCGAGGTGAGGCTCACCGAGACCCCAACCGCTCCATAAACGCTCTCCAGACTCTGGAGGTGAACTGGGGACCCCGATCAGCCACAATGTCCTCGGTATTCCCCGTGAGTGCCGGAACACATGGGTGAACAGTGCCTCGGCAGTTTGTAGGGCAGTAGGAAGACCCGGCATGGGGAGCAAACGACAGGATTAGAGAACCGGTCCACAACGCACCAGGATAGTAGTATTCCCTTGGGAGAGGGGCAGGTCTGTTATAAAGTCCACAGAGAGGTGGGACCATGGTCGTTGTGGAACGGGTAGGGGTAGCAACTTACCCCTAGGCAGATGTCCAGGCGCCTACACTGGGCGCACACCAAGCAGGAGGAAACATAAACCCTCAGCATCCCTTGCCAACGTGGGCCACCAGTACTTGGCACTAAGACAGTGCACTGTCCGGCCGATACCCGGATGTCCAGAGGAGGGTGACGGTGAGCCCAATAGATCAATCGATCCCAAACCTCGGCGGAACGCATTTCCACCCCTCCGGGCTACTGTGGTGGACTAGGGTCGGTGCGTAACGCCCGCTCGAGTTCAGTATCGACCTCCCACACTACCGGTGCCACCAGACACGACTCAGGCAGTATGGGAGTGGGCTCCATGGACCTCTCCTCCGTATCATACCGCCGAGACAGCGCATCTGCCTTGCCATTCTGTGACCCAGGGATGTACGTGATCTTAAAAGTAAACCTGGTCAAGAACATACTCCATCTTGCCTGGCGAGGGTTCAGCCTCCTCGCGCCCGGATGTACTCCAGGTTACGGTGGTCCGTCAAAATGAGGAAAGGGGTGTTGAAACCCCTCAAGCCAGTGCCTCCACACCTTTAGAGGCCTGTACCACGGCTAACAGCTCCCTGTCCCCTACGTCATAGTTCCGCTCCGCCGGACTGAGCTTCTTAGAATAAAAAGCACAGGGGCGGAGTTTAGGTGGCGCGCCAGACCGCTGTGAAAGCACGGCTCAAACCGCCTCTGACGCGTCCACCTCTACCTGGAACGGCAAAGAGGGATCCGGATGCGCCAGCACCGGGCCGAGGTAAACAGGTCCTTCAGCCTCCCAAACGCCCTGTCCGCCTCGGCCGACCACTGCAGACGCACCGGACCCCCTTCAACAGAGACGTGATGGGAGCTGCCACCTGTCCAAAACCCGGATAAACCTCCTGTAGTAATTTGCAAACCCCAAAAACTGCTGCACCTCCTTCACAGTGGTTGGTGTTTGCCAATTACGCACGGCCGACACCCGGTCTACCTCCATCTTCACCCCTGACGCAGACAACTGATAACCCAAAAAAGGAGACCGACTCCTGGAAAAACAGACACTTCTCTGCCTTCACATACAGGTCGTGCTCCACCAGCCTCCGCAACACTCTCGCACCAGGGCCACATGCTCGACACGGTGTAGGCGAGTACACGAGAATGTCATCAATGTACACAACCACCCCCTGCCCCTGCATGTCCCTGAAGATCTCATCCACGAATGATTGGAAGACTGACGGAGCGTTCATCAACCCGTATGGCATGACCAAATACTCGTAATGGCCCGAGGTGGTACTAAAGGCTGTCTTCCATTCATCACCCTCCCTGATGCGCACCAAGTTGTACTGCGCTCCTGAGATCTAATTTCGTGAAGAAACGCGCCTCATGCAACGACTCAGTCATGGTCGCAATCAGCGGGAGTGGATAACTGTACTTCACCGTAATCTGATTGAGACCACGGTAATCGATGCATGGGCGTAAACCACCATCCTTTTTCTTCACAAAAAAGAAACTCGAGGACGAGGGGAAGTGGAAGGCCGTATGTATCCTTGTCTCAGAGATTCGTCTATGTAAATCTCCATAGCTTTCTTCTCCTCCTGAGACAGAGGATACACATGGCTCCGTGGGATCGCAGCTCCTGCCTGGAGGTCTATCGCACAATCTCCCTGCCTATGGGGTGGCAACCGCGTCCGCCTCGCCTTACTAAACGCAAAGCCAAATCCCCATACTCAGGGGGAACGTGCAATGCGGGCACCTGGTTTTGACTCTCCACCGAGGTAGCCCCTACGGAAACGCCCAAACATCTACCCACACACTGAGCAGACCACTCCATCAGAGCCCTCTCCTGCTACTTGAAATAGCTGGGTTATGGGTACTCAACCAGGGCATGCCCAGCACCACCGGATACGCAGTAGAGTCAATCAGGAACAGCTGAATCATCTCCTGATGATCCCCTCGACACATCCTAAGTGGCGCAGTGACCTCCCTGATTAAGCCCGTACCCAACGGACGCACTATCTAGGGCATGAACGGGAAAGGAACATCAACAGGAATAAGGGGAATCCCTAACGCTAAACAAAACTTTTTATCAATAAAATTCCCAGCCGCACCTGAATCTACCAGCGCCTTATGCTGGGAATGAGGTGCTACCTGTGGAAAACGCACAGGCATCCAAAAATGGGCAACAGTGAGCTCTGGGTGAGTGGGGCGCCTACTCACCTGGAGGGAATCCCCAGTGCGGGACCTGTCGTCATCCCCCCTAGGAGGCCATCCCCAGCACCCCAGCAGCGTGTGTCCTCCCCGACCACAGTTGGTGCAGTGGATGGACCCCCTAACCAACCGACTCCTCCTCTCTCTAGCGCCAGCGCCCCGAGCTCCATAGGACACGGCTCGGAGGCCGCTGGAGGGTGGAATGGACGGACCCCCTCAGGACGTCCGCGGTGGCCAATAGGTTATCCAGCCTGATGGACATGTCGACCAGCTGGTCGAAAGAGAGACTGGTGTCCCTACACGCCAGCTCCCGACGGACGTCCTCTCGTAGGCTACATCGGTATAGATCGACGAGGGCCCGATCATTCCACCCTGCATCTGCCGCCAGAGTACGGAATTCAAGAGCGAATTCTTGGGCACTCCTCCTCCCCTGCCGGAGGAAGACCAGACGCTCCCCCTCCGGGGGATGGTCAAACACTGCCTTGAAGCGGCGGGAGAACTCGTTGTAGGTGATCGTCTCGGCGTCGATCTTCCTCCACTCCGCGTTGGCCCATTCCAACGCCTTCCCGGACAGGCAGGAGATCAGGGCGGACACGCTCTCATGCCCCGAGGGTGCCGGGTGTACGGTGGCCAGGTACAGCTCCACCTGGAGGAGGAATCCCTGACACCCAGCAGCGGTTCCGTCGTAAGCTCTCGGGAGAGAGAGTCGGATTCCTCGGGGTTCTGGCGCTGGAATGGGCGGGCTGGCCGATGGTGCTGGCAGTGAGGGAGGTGGTGGAGGCGCTCCCCAGCCTCTGAGCGTGGTGATCACCTCCTGCAGGGCGGTCCCCATCTGCTGTATCTGGTCCTGTTGTTCCCGAACCTGGACCTCCAGTCTCGTCGGGGCTGCTTCGGCTCCTGCTGATTCCATGTCGGGTGTGTAATTCTGTCACGGTGTTTAAATGGTGTGGTGTGGAATCAGGCGCAGAAGCAGATGTACAGTCCAACAAGACTTTACTAGTGAGCAAAATAATCCAAAAACGGCCTGAGGCCAAACAGACGCACACAGGCGTCAAACACGAGCGCACAAACACAGGGCGCAAAAAACTCTCTCAACCGAGGAGGAAGCAAATAGTAACTGGCGTCGAAACACGGGTAACGCACAAACACCTGACACGAAACAATTACACACAACACAACACTAACAACAAGGAAACTAAATAGGGTGCTTAATGAGACATAACACAAGACAGGTGTGGCTAACAGACAAAACTAATCAAACAGGAAACATGGAACATATAACGGTGGCAGCTAGAATTCCGGAGACGACGAACGCCGAAACCTGCCCGAACAAGGGAGAGAGGCAGCCTCGGCCGAAACCGTGACACCTTACCTATGGATTGTGGATCAATGAAAGGGGGTATCAGTCTACTCAGTTACACACACAGAACACAAATGTGAAGTGTTTACACAAATATTAGGATTGTGGGTTAGTTAGATCACAAACATGTCTAAACTACAGTTGTTGAGTGAAAACAGAAAGAAGACAAAGGACAAAGAGATCTGTCAGAAGATGGGAACAACAAGCAGGATCATGTGTACATCACTGTTACGAAATCAAAGCATCGCTGAATCATCCATGCTGTGGGTTTCAGATAAATAGAAGCATCATTTACTTTTTTTTAAATGTTCAGTGTAGGAGGAAATGGACTTGTGGAAGTGACTCAATACTGTGGAAGAGCCCCAACTAATGTTTACTCATAGTGACGCAAGAAAACATACCGATTTCGAATGATTCACAGCTGTAATTGCAGCAAAAGGTACTTCCACCAAGTATTAACTCAGGGGGGTGGAGACGTATCCAATTATGATATTTCAGTTTTCTTTGTTCTCTAACTTTCTTTCACTTTGAAAATGTGCAGTATGTTGTGTAGATCTGTAGAAAATAAATCGAATTAAACCCTTTTAAGATGTCATTTTAAGGCAGCAAAATGTGATAAAAGATCAAGGGGGTGTAGACTTTCTATAAGCACTGTACTGTAGCATAGTAGGTCTATAAAAACCAGCCACGACACCGACGTCTTGCTTCCAGACAAGCTAAACACCTTCTTTGCCCTTTTTGAGGATAACACAGTGCCACTGACGAGGCCCACTAACAAGGACTGTGGCCTCTCCTTCTCCGTGGCCGATGTGATTAAGACATTTAAGCATGTTAACCCCCACAAACCTCCTCAGAGCATGCGCAGACCAGCTGGCTGGTGTGTTTATGGACATATTCAATCTCTCCCTTTCCCAGTCTGCTGTTCCCACATGCTTCAAGATGGCCACCATTGTTCCTGTACCCGAGAAAGCAAAGAAAACTGAACTAAATGACTATCGCCCTGTAGCACTCACCTCTGTCATCATGAAGTGCTTTGAGAGACTAGTCAAGGATCATATCACCTCTACCTTACCTGTCACCCTAGACCCACTCCAATTTGCTTAACGCCCCAATAGATCCACAGACGATGCAATCGCCATCACACAGCAAACTGCCCTATCCCATCTGGACAAGAGGAATACCTATGTAAGAATGCTGTTCATTGACTATAGCTCAGCATTCAACACCATAGTACCCTCCAAGCTCATCATTAACCTCGAGGCCCTGGGTCTGAACCCTGCCCTGTGCAACTGTGTCCTGGACTTCCTGACGGGCCGCCCCCAGGTGGTGAAGGTAGGAAACAACATCTCCACTTCGCTGATCATCAACACTGGGGCCCCACAAGGGTGCGTGCTCAGCCCCCTCCTGTACTCCCTGTTCACCCATGACTGCGTGGCCAAGCATGCCTCCAACTCAATCATCAAGTTTGCAGACGACACAACAGTAGTAGGCTTGGTTACCAACAATGATGACACCGCCTACAGGGAGGAGGTGAGGGCTCTGGGAGTGTGGTGCCAGGAAAATAACCTCTCACTCAACATTAACAAAACAAAGGAGATGATCGTGGACTTCAAGAAACAGCAGAGGGTGCACCCGTCACTCCTCATCGATGGGACCGCAGTGGAGAAGGTGGAAAGCTTCAAATTCCATGGCGTACACATCACCGACAAACTTAAATGGTCCACCCACGCAGACAGTGTGGTGAAGAAGGAGAAACAGAGCCTCTTCAACCTCAGGAGGCTGAAGAAATTCGGCTTAGCACCTAAAACCCTCACAAACCTTTACAGATGAACAATTGAGAGCAACTGCACCGCCCGCAACCGCAGGGCTCTCCAGAGGTTGGTGCGGTCTGCCGAACGCATTACCGGGGGTAAACTACCCGCCCTCCAAGACACATACAGCACCCGATGTCACAGGAAGGCCAAAAAGATCATCAATGACATCAACCACCCGAGCCGCTGCCTGTTCACCCCAATATCATCCAGAAGGCGAGGTCAGTACAGGTGCATCAATGCTGGGACCGAGAGAATGAAAAATAGCTTCTATCTCAAGGCCATCAGACTGTTAAATAGCCATCACTAGCACATTAGAGGCTGCTGCTGCCTATTGAAATCACTGGCCACTTTAAGAAATTGAACACTAGTCACTTTTATAATGTTTACATATCTTGCACTACTCATCTCATATGTATATACTGTATTCTATTCTATAATATTCTACTGTATCTTAGTCTGTCATTGCTTGTCCATATATGTGTATATATTCTTAAATCCCATTCCTTACTAGTTTTGTGTGTTTTAGGTATATGTTGTGAAATTATTAGATATTACTTGTTAGATATTACTGCACTGTCGGAGATAGAAGCACAAGCATTTCGCTACACCCGCTATAACATCTGCTAAACACGTGTATGTGACAAATACAATTTGATTTGATTTAATATGTTACACCAAAAACACCTCCTCAGTCATTTCTTATCTGAAGAACTCAACAGCACTGTAGGCAGGATATATGCTTTGATTGAAACAAAATAGGCCTACAAGAAAGGCTAATAGTTATGTTATAATAATAATAATAATATAATATGCCATTTAGCAGACGCTTTTATCCAAAGCGACTTACAGTCATGCGTGCATACATTTTTTGTGTATGGGTGGTCCCGGGGATCAAACCCATTACCTTGGCGTTACAAGCGCCGTGCTCTACCAGCTGAGCTACAGAGGACCACGATGTTAACACCATCAGGTTTGATTACCTCACAAAACAGTAATTCAAGAAGATCTAAATGCATATTCCCATGAAAATGATTGAGATGATGTCACGAATTCAGCCGAGGCTGCCCCTCCTCCTTGCTCGGGCAGGTTTCGGCGTTCGTCGTCACCGGTCTTCTAGCTGCCACCAATCCATGTTTCTTTTCCCATTTGTTTTGTCTGTATTGTACACACCTGGTTCCCATTATGTTGTCATCAGTTCCCTATTTAACCCTCTTGTTCCCTCATGGTTTTGTGCGTGTTTGTTTTATGTTTCGTGTCAGATGTCTGTGAGCTGGTGTGTTTTCGCTGCGTGGAAAGTGATGTCCTATTTCCTTTTTAGAGTAAAGTATGTTTTTACTCAGTTCTGTGTCCTGCACCAGACTCCGTCCTCCCGCTACACTGACACCCTGACAGAAACATGCACCTACTATGGAGTCAGCAGGTGCATCCAGTCCTCCGTTACCGGTGGAGGAGCGCGTCCAGCAGCACGCGACGATGCTACACAAGCTTGGCACAGCCATGGATCGCGTGCTGCACACGATGGAGCGATGGGAGAGGGGGGTTATCCCACACCCCTATCTACTTCACCTCCACCCACACCGCTGTCCACCCCTCCGTTACCTGGACCCAGTGGGATTCGGCTCTCGCTCCCGAGGGCATATGAAGGGAGGGCTGCCGGGTGCCAGGGGTTCCTGCTCCAGGTGGAGCTCTACCTGGCGACCGTCCACCCGGCTCCCTCGGGATACGAGAACGTGTCCGCCCTCATCTCCTGTCTGTCGGGAAAGCGCTGGAGTGGGCCAACGCCGAATAAGGAGGAATAGACGCTACGTTGGTTCGCTACGAGGACTTCACCCGCCGCTTCCGGGCGGTATTCGATCATCCACTGGAGGGGAGAGCGGCGGGGGGAACGCTTGTTCCAGCTCAGACAGGGGATGAGGAGCGCACAGGACTTCGCCTGGACTTCCAGGACCCTGGCTGGGGATGGCGCGGGATGGAACGAGAGGGCCCTGATCGACCATTACCGGTGCAGTCTCCGTGAGGACGTTTGTCGGGAGCTGGCCTGCAGGGGCACAACCCTCACCCTCGACAAGCTGGTGGATTTATCCATCCGACTGGATAACCTGTTGGCCACCAGAGGATGCTCGAATTTGGGTCTGTCCGTTCCATGTCTACACCTATGGAGCTCGGAGGTGCTGCCCCTAGGGTGACCGGAGGGGGGGCCGTTTCCTGCACCAACTGTGGCAGCAGAGGGCACACTGCTGGGGGGTTCCCCAGGGAGTCGAGGCAGCAGGCAGGGCACTGGTGGATCATCCCAGGTGAGTAGGCACCCGACTCACCCAGAGCTCTTTGTTACGCACATGTGGTTAAGCATAGAATTTCCTGAGTTTTCCCCGCATTCCCATCATAAGGCACTAGTAGATTCAGGAGCAGCTGGGAACTTTATTGACTGTTCATTTTCCCGTTGATTAGGGATCCCTGTTGATCCTGTTGATGTGCCCTTCCCTGTACATGCCTTAGATAGTCGTCCTTTAGGGTAGGGTCTGATCAGGGAGGTCACAGATCCACTATGCCTGAAAACGCAGGAGGGTCATGAGGAGAGAATTAGTCTCTTCCTGATCGATTCTCCTACGTTTCCTGTGGTGTTGGGGCTTCCCTGGTTGGCCGCTCATGACCCCACTATTTCGTGGCAACAGAGGGCTCTCAAGGGATGGTCACGTCAGTGCTCAAGGAGGTGTGTAGGTGTTTCCATAGGTGCAACTACGGTGGAAAGTCCAAACCAGGTCTCCACTATGGCTATGGAAACATATGTCTCCGAATCTCTGGGACAGGGATACATTCGGTCTTCCACTTCACCTGCCTCCTCAAGTTTATTTTTTGTGAAGAAGGATGGAGGTTTACGCCCGTGCATTGACTATCGAGGTCTTAATCAGATCACTGTAAAGTACAGTTACCCACTGCCTCTCATAGCCAGTGTGACAGAGTCATTGAATGGGGCACACTTCTTCACCAAATTGGATCTCAGGAGCGCGTACAACCTGGTGCGTATCCGGGAGGGGGATGAGTGGAAGATGGCATTTAGTACCACCTCTGGGCACTATGAGTACCTCGTCATGCCATACGGGTTGATGAATGCTCCTGCAGTCTTCCAATCCTTTGTTGATGAGATTTTCAGGGACCTGCACGGGCAGGGTGTAGTGGTGTATATAGATTACATTCTAATATATTCTGCTACACGCGCCGAGCATGTGTCCCTGGTCCGCAAAGTGCTTGGTCGACTGTTGGAGCATGACCTGTACGTCAAGGCTGAGAAATGTCTGTTCTTCCAACAGTCCATCTCCTTCCTAGGGTACCACCTGTCTGCGTCAGGGGTTGAGATGGAGAATGACCGCATTGCAGCCGTGCGTAATTGGCCGACTCCAACCATGGTAAAGGAGGTGAAGCGGTTC
This sequence comes from Coregonus clupeaformis, assembly GCF_020615455.1. Taxonomy (NCBI): domain Eukaryota; kingdom Metazoa; phylum Chordata; class Actinopteri; order Salmoniformes; family Salmonidae; genus Coregonus; species Coregonus clupeaformis. Next base: position 23,207 of record NW_025535736.1, on the reverse strand, counting down.
TTAGGGTTTGCCAACTACTACCGGAGGTTTATCCGGGGCTTTGGTCAGGTAGCGGCTCCCATTACCTCCTTGCTGAAGGGGGGACCAGTGCGACTGCAGTGGTCAGCTGGGGCAGACAGGGCTTTTGGTCACCTGAAGGCTCTGTTTACCTCGGCTCCCGTGCTGGCGCATCCTGATCCCTCCTTGGCATTTATAGTAGAGGTAGATGCGTCCGAGGCTGGGATAGGAGCTGTGCTGTCTCAGCGCTCGGGTACAAAAAGTGAGCATGAGAGGGGGGTGACCCGGGGAGAGAGGGGATCTCCCCCCTCCTGGTCAATAACTTTTAGTTTTAAAGTTAATTTCCTGAAATTTTACACATTTTGCCATAAGGAGTAGAGAAAATGTTGCCGTGTAAAGCAAGCTTTCTGCAATTCTAACCATTTTGCCATGGACTAGAGAGACATTTTTGCATTTTTAAAGCACATTTCCTGCAATTCTACACATTTTGTCAAGACTTATGACATGTTAATGATATATGAGTGAGAGTGACAAAATAAGTAAATGGGGACCCCCGGGAGGCCAGGGCCCCTGGGAACATATCCTATGTGCCCGGTCGGTATTCGGCCATGATTGCAAAGAGTTTAGATAGCTGGCTAGACTAACTGACAATCTAAAAATTGTTAGCAGACAAGGCTAGTAGAGTGACTGACGTAACAAGAGAAAAACTGCTGATGCACAACCTAATTTCCAAATTGCCCATTGTGTATTCACATTGTGTATTCTCTACTAAGTTGAGACCCCGACTGAGTTGTTGCTTTCTCAGATCTGTTTTCAAATAGTTTTAAAGAGTTGTCATTTTTTGGGATCTGTATTCAAACTGTTGTAGTGACCTCCAAATAAACGATTTCTTCCCCCGGAAAAATACAGTGAGGGAAACAAGTATTTGATCCCCTGCTGATTGTGTATGTTTGCCCACTGACAAAGAAATGATCAGTCTATAATTTTAATGGTACGTTTATTTGAACAGTGAGAGACAGAATAACAACAAAAAAATCCAGAAAAACGCATGTCAAAAATGTTAGAAATTGATTTGCATTTTAATGAGGGAAATAAGTATTTGACACCCTCTCAATCAGAAAGATGTCTGTTTCCCAGGTGTCTTTTATACAGGTAACGAGCTGAGATTAGGAGCACACTCTTAAAGAGAGTGCTCCTAATCTCAGTTTGTTACCTGTATAAAAGACACCTGTCCACAGAAGCAATCAATCAATCAGATTCCAAACTCTCCACCATGGCCAAGACCAAAGAGCTCTCCAAGGATGTCAGGGACAAGATTTTAGACCTACACAAGGCTGGAATGGGCTACAAGACCATCGCCAAGCAGCTTGGTGAGAAGGTGACATAAATTGGTGCGATTATTCGCAAATGGAAGAAACACAAAATAACTGTCAATCTCCCTCGGCCTGGGGCCCCATGCAAGATCTCACGTCGTGGAGTTGCAATGATCATGAGAACGGTGAGGAATCAGCCCAGAACTACACGGGAGGATCTCAAGGCAGCTGGGACCATAGTCACCAAGAAAACAATTGGTAACACACTACGCCGTGAAGGACTGAAATCCTGCAGCGCCCGCAAGGTCCCCCTGCTCAAGAAAGCACATATACAGGGCCGTCTCAAGTTTGCCAATGGACATCTGAATGATTCAGAGGAGAACTGGGTGAAAGTGTTGTGGTCAGATGAGACCAAAATTGAGCTCTTTGGCATCAACTCAACTCTCCGTGTTTGGAGGAGGAGGAATGCTGCCTATGACCCCAAGAACACCATCCCCACCGTCAAACATGGAGGTGGAAACATTATGCTTTGGGGGTGTTTTTCTGCTAAGGGGACAGGACAACTTCACCGCATCAAAGGGACGATGGACGGGGCAATGTACCGTGAAATCTTGGGTGAAAACCTCCTTCACGCATTGAAAATGGGTCGTGGATGGGTATTCCAGCATGACAATGACCCAAAACACACGGCCAAGGCAACAATGGCGTGGCTCAAGAAGAAGCACATTAAGGTCTTGGAGTGGACAGGCCAGTCTCCAGACCTTAATCCCATAGAAAATCTGTGGAGGGAGCTGAAGGTTTGAGTTGCCAAACGTCAGCCTTGAAACCTTAATGACTTGGAGAAGATCTGCAAAGAGGAGTGGAACAAAATCCCTCCTGAGATGTGTGCAAACCTGGTGGCCAACTACAAGAAACATCTGACCTCTGTGATTGCCAACAAGGGTTTTGCCACCAAGTACTAAGTCATGTTTTGCAGAGGGGTCAAATACTTATTTCCCTCATTAAAATGCTAATCAATTTATAACATTTTTGACATGCGTTTTTATGGATTTTTTTGTTGTTATTCTGTCTCTCACTGTTCAAATAAACCTACCATTAAAATTATAGACTGATCATGTCTTTGTCAGTGGGCAAACGTACAAAATCAACAGGGGATCAAATACTTTTTTTCCTCACTGTAGTTACTTTCCACAAAGTATAATTAAAACTATAGATATCTCAGGTCTGACACATACAGACACATACACACACACACGCACACACACACACACACACACACACACACACACACACACACACACACACACACACACACACACACACACACACACACACACACACACACACACAAAGACAAAGACTTACACATGACACAAAAACACTGAAAAATGCTAATTCATAGCAAGTCCCAGTGGAAGTTTTTTATAATGATTTTACCTTGAATGTGAATATGCAAATAGCTGTATGTTTTCAGTGTATTTAGATGTATTAATGTAATTATGTGCTTCTGACATGTCATACTGATATGGTAACCTCCTCTAAAACAGCATTGAGAAACAGTCCTCTTGTAGCTGGTCATGTACAAACCCCACCCTCTTCTACGTGTGTTTGTTTGTGTGTGTGTGAGTGTGCGTGTGTGGGTATGTGTGAATGGGTACGTTGTGTATGTGTGTTCTCACATTAGAGTGTCTTTCCTCAGGACCTGAGGATTCAGGGAGAAGACTCTACAGGATGGTTGCTGTGAGTTTTGGGATGCTGTGTGTTCTACAAGTCACTCTCAACATCTCCCTGAGACCAGTCTGTGAGTGTATTGTTATCTAATCATTACACTATATCAGACTTTCACAAGGTCCCAAATTCAGATGAATGTTGTTATCTGTGTAACTAAATTCCTCCTCTGTTAGACATGTTCAAGGAACTAGCAAAACACATCCAAGATATTCTGTCCACTTTTAGCAGACTGTATAGACCTTCAGTTTTTAACGCCTGCCACTTACAGTAGCAGTAAGAAATTGCCTTTTCACCAGTAGCTACAGTATATGTATCAATCCTTTCTAGATAACAGAGGCATCACCAAAGTGACTGCAGAGAGAGACCAGCTACAGACCAGTTACAACAACCTGACTAAAGAGAGAGACCAGATACAAAAAGGAGAGAGATGATCTCAAGAGAAAGTTCTCTAATCTGAGTGAGTTCACCTAATAAATGATCATAACATCACATGCCTAATATGCAGTCAACTTGTATTTGTATTCTTCAATAATAGGTGCAGAATAATAATTCATGTTTTTGTCTTGTAGAACAAACCTATCCTGAAGGCTGGCAGAAGTTTGGATCCAGTTGGTACTTCATCTCTACTGAGACTAAAACCTGGAGGGAGAGCAGACAGGACTGTCTGGAGAGAGGAGCATACCTGGTCATCGTAAACAGTGATAAGGAACAGGTGAGAGTGAGAGAGAGAGAGAGAGAGAGAGAGAGAGAGAGAGAGAGAGAGAGAGAGAGAGAGAGAGAGAGAGAGAGAGAGAGAGAGAGAGAGAGAGAGAGAGAGAGAGAGAGAGAGAGAGAGGATATGAGTGTGCAGGGGGTAGATATGATCAAACGTATTCAGTAGGTATATATATATTTATCTTTCTCAACAACAGACATTTCTTATCAACTTCAAGAAGAGTAGTCTGGATTGGACTGACTGACTCTGCTAATGAGGGGACCTGGAGATGGGTGGACGGCACCCAACTGACCACCCCAAGGTAATATACTACTGCTCTAATAACACTGACCACCCCAAGGTAAGAGACTACTGCTCTAATAACACTGACCACAGTGTAAGGAGTAGGACTGATACTCTGCATTGTTCATACTCTAGGTTCTGAGAGAGAGGCCAGTCTAACTCTGTTGTTTCTACTGCAGGTATTGGGAGAGAGGAGATCCTAGTGGTGGTGTACGTGAGAATTGTGTGTTGTTCGAACACAGGTCATCAGGCCAAGGAACATGGCAGGACTATCCATGTTCATATAACAAATGCTGGATCTGTGAGATATAGTTATCTCTCGCTCTCTCGTAGTTATCATGTTGATGGTCGTTCTGAACGTCATGATGCCAACTACAGTACCTTCAGAAAGTTTTCACACCCCTTGACTTTTTCCACATTTTGTTGTTTTACAGCATGAATTTAAAATGGATTAAATTGAGATTTTATTGTCACTGGCCTACACACAATAACCCATAATGTCAAAGTGGAAAGATGTTTTTCATTTTTTTTTTTACAAATTAATAAAATATTTCAAGCTGAAATGTATTGAGTCAGTAAGTATTCAACCCCTTTGTTATGGCAAGCCTAAATAAATTCAGGAGAAAAAAACGTGCTTAACCTTGACACATAATAAGTTGCATAGATTAACTCTGTGTTAAATACTAGTGTTTAATTAACATGAACATTTTTGAATGACTACCTCATCTCTGTACCCCACATGTACGATTATCTGTAAGGTCCCTCTGTCGAGCAGTGAATTTCAAACACAGATTCAACCACAAAGACCAGGGAGGTTTTCCAATGCCTCGCAAAGAAGGGCATTGATTGGTAGATGGGTAAGAAAATAAAATAAAGCAGGTATTAAATATCCCTTTGAGCATGGTGAAGTTATTAATTACACTTTGGATGGTGTATCAATACCCACAGTCACTACAAAGATATAGGTGTCCTTCCTAACTCAGTTGCCGGAGAGGAAGAAAACCCTGAGGCCAATGGTGACATTAAAACAGTTACAGAGTTGAATGTCTGTGAAAGGAGAAAACTGAGGATGGATCAACAACATCGTAGTTACTAAACTGATTGACAGAGTGAAAAGAAGGAAGCCTGTACATAATAACAAATGTTTCAAAACATGCATCCTGTTTGTAACATTTTCCCTGACTCCCAAAAGTACTTGTTTGGTTCAGGTCCATACTTCCCCATAATGCTGCCATTAACAGGCTTTCTGTCTGTCACCCAGCATAAGTTGGAGGTAGCTGGAGTTGGATACATGGCATTTCTACAGCAGAATCACATCAGTATGCAAATACACCCAAACTCTGGATAGATTGGCTAGACCAATGAGGCCACACCTCTGAACTCACCTTAACACAGCTCACCTTAGCTACCATGTCAACTGTGTAGAGGGACATGTCCTAAAATAATTATCAAATCATCATGAAAATAAATATTTATTTTCCATTATGTGATTGATCACTTCAATACCAGCAATAACTTGAACCAGATTGTTCTGGACCAGCTACAGACCAGTTAAAACACCCCGACTAAAGAGAGAGACCAGCTACAGACAGAGAGATTTTCTTAGTGGGAGTCTTACAAATCTCAGTGAGTAAAGCTACAGGAATAAATTATAATGTCATTAATCACACACACCTGATCATAAGTCTGTATTCTTTCTTTAAGTGTACAGTGTGATAAGTTGAAGGCAATTAATGTGTTCATCTTGCAGAACAACCTCGTCCTAACAGCTGGCAGAACTTTACTGCAGCTGTTACTTCCCCTCTACTGAGACTAAAACCTTGGAGGAGAGCAGACAGACTACTGAGCAATATGGAATTTCTTAAAGAAGGAAATACCAAAAATCATTTTGCTATTTGATTTTGAATTGTAAGACCCCTTGAAGTATAAAAAATATATATGTAAAAAATATTTAATAAAATATGTGTTTTGGCCTTACTGCTATTAGCCTATACAGTGGGGGGGAAAAGTATTTAGTCAGCCACCAATTGTGCAACTTCTCCCACTTAAAAAGATGAGAGAGGCCTGTAATTTTCATCATAGGTACACCTCAACTATGACAGACAAATTGAGAATTTTCTTTCCAGAAAATCACATTGTAGGACTTTTAATGAATTTATTTGCAAATTATGGTGGAAAATAAGTATTTGGTCACCTACAAACAAGCAACATTTCTGGCTCTCACAGACCTGTAACTTCCTCTTTAAGAGGCTCCTCTGTCCTCCACTCGTTACCTGTATTAATGGCACCTGTTTGAACTTGTTATCAGTATAAAAGACACCTGTCCACAACCTCAAACAGTCACACTCCAAACTCCACTATGGCCAAGACCAAAGAGCTGTCAAAGGACACTAGAAACTAAATTGTAGACCTGCACCAGGCTGGGAAGACTGAATCTGCAATAGGTAAGCAGCTTGGTTTGAATAAATTAACTGTGGGAGCAATTATTAGGAAATGGAAGACATACAAGACCACTGATAATCTCCCTCGATCTGGGGCTCCACGCAAGATCTCACCCCGTGGGGTCAAAATGATCACAAGAATGGTGAGCAAAAATCCCAGAACCAAACGGGGGGACCTAGTGAATGACCTGCAGAGAGCTGGGACCAAAGTAACAAAGCCTACCATCAGTAACACACTACGCCGCCAGGGACTCAAATCCTGCAGTGCCAGACATGTCCCCCTGCTTAAGCCAGTACATGTCCAGGCCCGTCTGAAGTTTGCTAGAGTGCATTTGGATGATCCAGAAGAGGATTGGGAGAATGTCATATGGTCAGATGAAACCAAAATATAACTTTTTGGTAAAAACTCAACTCTTCGTGTTTGGAGGACAAAGAATGCTGAGTTGCATCCAAAGAACACCATACCTACTGTGAAGCATGGGGTGGAAACATCATGCTTTGGGGCTGTTTTTTCTGCAAAGGGACCAGGACGACTGATCCGTGTAAAGGAAATAATTAATGGGGCCATGTATCGTGAGATTTTGAGTGAAAACCTCCTTCCATCAACAAGGGCATTGAAGATGAAACGTGGCTTTGTCTTTCAGCATGACAATGATCCCAAACACACCGCCCGGGCAACGAAGGAGTGGCTTCGTAAGAAGGCTGGTGGTGCTGTAAACTCAGTAAGGATATATGTAGTTTATATGTCAATTAACAGGATCCCAATTTAGGTTAGCAGATCTAAAATTGGGACCCTGTGAATTCAGATATACATCATATAACATGGTATAGAGTCATATCATGTATTATATTATCAAACTAAGGCTGGTGGGAGTCACGTGGTGGCCAGTGTTTCTAATCCACTGTGGTTGACTGATAAATAGTTTCACTACCATAAATCACACAGAGGCAGTACAGTGCAGGGAGAAGACACAGGTACAGAAGTACATTAGAGCTGAGGTTAGAAGTAGAAGTTACTGTATTTGACCACAAGTGTGTTAAGATGTCAGAGGGAGTCTATGAAAACTCAGATAGATTTGAAGACGACGAACCTAATGCAATGAAGAACACGGACATTGATGGCCAATTATATAGCAACGTAAGAGCCTTCAAGCCCAGTCCAAGAGATAGAGTTTTTGCTCATCATTCAGATAAAATTGCACACTCACACACACACACTGTGTGAACGCCGACCCAACTTTGCTGTTTTGTGATTCTTTATTTTCAATAAATGTATCCACTATAGTTTCTTATGATAGACAATAACTTTTGAACATCAGATCGGGAGTTAGTAACCTCAATTCCGGCTTCAACTTTGACTCATCTGCCCTGGGCTCTTTATGGAATTCCGACCCAATTTTCAGGGAATCCAAGAGGAAACGCCGGCGATACAGAGGCAAGAGAGGGGGAGTCCTGGAGGGATTAAGGCAAAGGGAAAACCGGCCACCTCTTCCCTCCATTCAGTCACTTGATAATAAGATGGATGACGGGACTCAGGTAACTGCAATATTCTCTGCTTTTTCTGAAACATGGCTTTCAGACAAGATACCCCTCATAAGGAGTTTTCAGCCGTTATCGTAACTGTTGTATACATTCAAGATAGACAGAGGTGAAGCTGAGGAGAGGATTGTGGATATCTACACAAGTGCAGACACCCTGAGAGACGGTGAGACCATCATCAAGACACACACACACAAGCACATAGACTCACGTAAACATATATTTGATGTGTCCACAGAGCCTGATAGCTCAGGGAAGAGATGTTCTTTAGGGAAGAGATCCTCCAGAGTTGCTGCAGTGTGTCTGGTGCTGCTGTGTGTTCTCCTACTGGCTGGGATCATAGGCCTGTCTGTCTACTGTGAGTTTCTGTCCAGGTTCATGGCTTATCACCTAGTTGTAAGAAGTGCTGGTTACTAGGCCTATTTACCTGGTGTTTTAGCTAGTAACTATGTGTAGAGAATCAGCTATTAAAGACTACCAGAACCCACTCGATTCTCCAATTACATTGAATGAACTACAGGACAAAATACAAACCCTCCAACCCAAAAAGGCCTGTGGTCTTGATGGTATCCTAAATAAAATGATAAAATATACAGACAACAATTTCCAATTGGCTATACTTAAACTCTTTAACATCATTCTCAGCTCTGGCATCTTTCCCAATATTTGGAGCCAAGGACTGATCACCCCAATCCACAAAAGTGGAGACAAATTTGACCCCAATAACTACCGTGGGATATGTGACAACAGCAACCTTGGGAAAATCCTCTCCATTATCATTAACAACAGACTCGTACATTTCCTCAGTGAAAACAATGTACTGAGTAAATGTCAAATTGGCTTTTTTCCAAATTGCCGTACGACAGACCACAACACAGAGAATCCGTCCTACTCCTTACACTGTGGTCAGTGTTATTAGAGCAGTAGTCTCTTACCTTGGGGTGGTCAGTGGGGTGCCGTCCACCCATTTCCAGGTCCCCTCAGTAACAGAGTCAATCAGATCAATCCAGACATAACTGACTGATTCAAACCCATTGATAAATGTCTGTTTTGACAGAAAACAACATTGTTAATACAGTCTCCACTTCTATTCTCTCTCTCTATCTCTCTCTCTAACCACTAGGTGGCAACATCACTTAACAACTCAGCAGAGAGAGAGAGAGAGAGATAATATATAATATTTATTGTTCATTTCACTTGTGTTTACTATCTGCTTCACTTGCTTTGGCAATGTTAACATACGTTTCCCATGAGAGATGCAATGCTACATAATGAATTATAAATATTAACATTGAAAAAATAAAAAACGTTATAAAGAAGAAAAAAGAAACCTCAGAACAGAATGAACAAGGGGGATGAACAGGGTGTTACAAAAAACAGTCTGGTCTAAATCTGTGTCCCAAATGGTACCCTATTTCCCTATGTAGTGCACTGTATAGAGATAAGAGTCTCCTTCTTATTGGTGGAAGAGCCTTGAAACATCCTGACACCTACAGCCTTCTGTCAAGGGCTGATGTAATGTGGTGTGGGAGTCAGGCGCAGGACACCGAAGCTTAGTCCAACAGACTTTACTAGTGAAACACTAGGCAAAATACAATAAACGGCCTCAACACAAAACAGAGGCGAGCGATTACGCAAACTGTGCGTAAACAACGAAAACAACAAACATAGAGAACACGCAGCACTAACGGACAGGCGTAACAATAACACACAAACTAACCAACACAAAGCAGGCAACTTATAGGACACATAATCAGACACAAACGGAAACAGGTGCAATAGACAGACAAAACCAATCTAACATTGAAACATCTAACGGTGGTAGCTAGTACTCCGGGGACGGCGAACGCCGAAGCCTGCCCGAGCAAGGAGGAGGAGCAGCCTCGGCAGAATCCGTGACAGTACCCCCCCCTTGACGCACGGCCCCAGCCGTGCGCCGACCCCGGCCTCGGGGACGACCAGGAGGACGCGGAGCCGGGCGCGTGGGATGACCACGGTGGAACTCAGTCAGGAGAGATGGATCTAGGATATCCCTCCTAGGCACCCACCACCGTTCCTCCGGACCGTACCCCTCCCACTCCACAAGATACTGGAGACCCCCCATCCGACGTCTCGAGTCCAAGGTGGTCCTGACCGTGTACGCCGGAGCTCCCTCGATGTCCAGTGGGGGCGGATGGGTCTCTCCTATCTCACCTTCTTGGAGTGGACCAGCTACCACCGGCCTGAGAAGAGACACATGGAATGAGGGGTTAATATTCTTATACTCAATAGGCAGTTGTAACCTGTAACACACCTCGTTCAATCTCCTCAGGACTTTAAAAGGCCCCACAAACAGCCGACCCAGCTTCCGGCAGGGCAGGCGGAGGGGCAGGTTACGAGTCGAGAGCCAGACTCGATCTCCTGGTGCGTACACCGGACCCTCACTGCGGTGGCGATCGGCGCTCGCCTTCTGTCGACGGATGGCCCGCTGTAGATGGACATGAGCAGCGTTCCACGTCTCCTCCGAGCGCCGAATCCACTCGTCCACCGCAGGAGCCTCGATCTGGCTCTCGTGCCATGGTGCCAGAACCGGCTGATACCCTAACACACACTGGAAAGGGGTTAGATTGGTGGAGGAGTGGCGGAGAGAGTTCTGTGCCATCTCTGCCCAGGGGATATACCTTGACCACTCCTCCGGCCGGCCCTGGCAATAGGACCTCAGAAACCTACCCACATCCTGGTTGACTCGTTCTACCTGCCCATTGCTCTCTGGGTGGTAACCCGAGGTAAGGCTCACCGAGACCCGCTCAAGCGTTCCATGAACGCCCCCAGACTCTGGAGGTGAACTGGGGACCTCGGTCAGACACTATATCCTCTGGAACCCCATAGTGCTGGAAAACGTGGGTAAATAGGGCCTCAGCGGTCTGTAGGGCAGTAGGGAGACCCGGCATTGGGAGGAGACGACAGGCCTTGGAAAACCGATCCACAACGACCAAAATGGTGGTATTCCCCTGAGAGGGGGGAAGGTCGGTCACAAAATCCACCGAAAGGTGGGACCATGGTCGTTGTGGAACGGGCAGGGGATATAACTTTCCCCTGGGCAGGTGTCTAGGCGCCTTACACTGGGCGCACACCGAGCAGGAGGAGACATAAACCCTCACATCCCTAGCTAACGTTGGCCACCAGTATTTCACGCTAAGGCAGTGCACTGTCCGGCCAATACCGGGATGTCCAGAGGAGGGTGATGTATGAGCCCAATAAATAAGGCGATCACGAACCTCGAGCGGAACGTACGTCCGCCCCACAGGACACTCTGGGGGAGTAGGGTCGGTACGCAATGCCCGCTCGATCTCCGCATCGACCTCCCACACCACCGGAGCCACCAGACAAGACTCCGGCAGTATGGCAGTAGGCTCAATGGACCTCTCTTCTGTGTCATACCGCCGGGACAGGGCGTCTGCCTTACCGTTCTGGGACCCTGGGATGTATGTGATCTTAAAAACAAACCGGGTCAGGAACATGTTCCACCTAGCCTGACGAGGGTTCAATCTCCTAGCTGCCCGGATGTACTCCAGGTTACGGTGGTCAGTCAGAATGAGGAAAGGGTGTTGAGCCCCCTCAAGCCAATGCCTCCACACCTTTAGGGCCTGAACCACAGCTAACAGCTCCCTGTCCCCTACGTCATAATTACGCTCCGCCGGGCTGAGCTTCTTAGAATAGAACGCACAGGGGCGGAGTTTGGGTGGCGTGCCGGAACGTTGCGACAGGACTGCCCCAATACCGGCCTCGGACGCGTCTACCTCAACTTGGAATGGTAAAGCGGGGTCCGGATGCGCCAGCACCGGAGCCGAAGTGAACAGGTTCTTCAGTTTAACAAATGCCTTGTCCGCTTCAGCTGACCACTAAAAACGCACCGGACCCCCCTTTAGCAGGGACGTAATGGGAGCTGCCACCTGTCCAAAGCCCCGGATAAACCTCCGGTAGTAATTAGCAAAACCCAAAAACTGCTGCACCTCTTTTACAGTGGTTGGAGTTTGCCAATTACGCACGGCCGACACACGGTCAACCTCTATCTTCACACCAGACGCGGACAACCGATAACCCAAAAAGGAGATGGACTCCTGGAAAAACAAGCATTTCTCTGCCTTGACATACAAGTCATGCTCCAACAGCCTCCTCAACACTCGGCGCACCAGGGCTACATGCTCGGCTCGTGTAGAAGAGTACACATAGGATGTCGTCGATGTATACTACCACACCCTGCCCATGCATGTCCCGGAAAATCTCGTCCACAAAGGATTGGAAGACTGAAGGAGCATTCATTAACCCGTATGGCATGACGAGATACTCGTAATGACCCGAGGTGGTGCTAAATGCTGTTTTCCATTCATCCCCCTCCCTAATGCGCACCAGATTGTACGCGCTCCTGAGATCCAACTTTGTGAAGAACCGCGCTCCGCGTAATGACTCCGTCATAGTCGCAATCAGAGGAAGAGGGTAACTGTACTTAACCGTGATCTGATTGAGACTACGGTAATCACATGCGGCGCAAACCCCCCGTCCTTCTTCTTCACAAAGAAGAAACTCGAGGAAACCGGGGAAGTGGAGGACCGTATGTATCCCTGTTCCAAGGACTCGGCTATGTAAGTCTCCATAGCCGCTGTCTCCTCTTGAGACAGGGGATGCACACGGCTCCGCGGAAGTGCCGCTCCTGTTTGGAGATCTATCGCACAATCCCCCTGTCTATGAGGTGGCAGCCATGCTGCCCTAGTTTTGCTGAACACAAGTGCTAAATCCTCATATTCAGGGGGAATGCGCATTGCGGGCACTTGGTTCGGACTCTCCACCGAAGTCGCCCCTAAGGAAACACCTAGACATCTCGCTACCACCGTTAGATGTTTCGATGTTAGATTGGTTTTGTCTGTCTATTGCACCTGTGTCCGTTTGTGTCTGATTATGTGTCCTATAAGTTGCCTGCTTTGTGTTGGTTAGTTTGTGTACGGTATACATATCTCCCTGGCATATTACATCATTTATGCAGCAGCATAGAATACATTTTTGGACTCACCTTGTTGTGCTGTGCTCACTTGAACAGGAAGGTGGCGTGGAGGTCCTTCTTGTGGGCAAATGTTGTCATCAAACTTTGTCATCAAAGTCTTGCATTCTCTGGAGTTATGTTGGTTTCCAGACAACTGGAAACTTAGAAAAAAACAAGGTCGAATCATGACGTCAGTGATCTTCAGGTCGGAGCTCTAGAAAGAGGCCAGACTTCCCGACTTGGAATTCTGAGTTGGATGACCATTCAAAATGTATTTTTCCAGTCGGAGCTAGTTTATTTCAGTTCCCAGTTCTCTTGAACTCACTGAAGTCTGAGATTTCCCAGTTCCGAGTTTCCAGTTGTTTTGAACGCGGAAGAAGTCATGCTGGATTTACAGCATGGCCAATGTATTCAACCCTTTATTGCCCATGGTGTTGCATGGGAATGTTTATCCTTTTAAGCTTGGAAAAAAGAGACCCTTAACCCCAGACTTGGACAACATACCCTCTCCACTGAATAGCAGGTTAGTATTGCTTTGCAACGCTTGCAGTTAGCCACTGATTCCTTCCAAACCACTCATTGTTGAATTTGCGATTTCCAACTTGTTGTGTAATGTTTATGTCCAATGGCCGATGAGCACCGATACGTTTTATCTGTAATTTCTCTTCATATGACAAGGATTGAAAAGGATTTGCCAGTAGATTGTCGACTTGATTGATGATGACTGCTTGTCTAGCTTGCTAGCTAAGATTTTGAAAGTATGATGTTGACATGATCAGTCCAATCAATGCTATGGTAGATTTAACGTGATTTGACTTTATTTTATCTGTTGCCAATGACCTTGAGCATTCTTGGATGGGCACTTCTAATGTAAATCTATGGCAGCACCCAAGGGGCTTTAATTTTTTTAGCTCCCCTTGTAGATTTTGCAGGGACGTAGTGTCCCCATGAGTGACAGAACACTGAGCCAATCACAGCGCAACTAGAGAACATTACCAACCCCTACGCGCTGTGTGTTTTCCTCTGGCTGCCCCACCACCACAGAAAGCACTAAGCTAGGCTGAAACACCTGCATGTTGGAGCTGCCTTAGTCAATAAAGCAAAAAAGAGACCATGTTTGTATGCGGCTTTATTAAGTCAAAGAGTATTTTTTTTTTTACATTGTTTGCAAACTGATATGTGACACGTATTAATGCCAAAATAACATACTAAACAGGTGGGGCTTTAAACAGGTGGGGATTTACCCAACCTGCCCTGAATGATGGGTCGCCACTGAACACAGGTAGTCTAGACTCTAGCTAACCACCATATAGCCTACTAAAATATCCACACAAGCCACTAGCCAGCCAGCCATATATCATGAGAGTAGAAGATTATAAATATGGTCCTGCTTTAAATGACGTGCAGCTTATAAAGCCTTTATAAAGCCTTCATAAACACTACATAAATGTGTGACAAATCATCTAGAACCAGAGTAAAACAACATTTAAAATGTACATGCTTTGTGAAGCCTCAATTTAATATGATTTATAAAGCCTTTATTAAACAATGCTTATAACACACATTTATAAAGCACAGGTTCGTAAATGTGGCATGACCATGTGACATAACCACCAATGTCAAAAGTGACCTAACCCTAAAATATGACACAAACCTGTGCTTTATAAAGTGTGTTATAAGCATTGTTTAATAAAGGCTTTATAAATCATATTAAATTGAGGCTTCACAAAGCATGTACATTTTATATATTGTTTTACTCTAAAACATATCTAGGATGGCCCAACTTCTTTCCCTCTTGTGTGCATAGTCAATATTGGACCTGACCTCAACTTCCCCCAAAATGCTCTGCTGCAGGATGACACACTCTCTAAAGTGCAGTCATGCACCCAAAATTCAGTTTCCTCTGTTTTGTTTTTCCAGGTTTCAGATTTCTCCAAAATTGTTTCTGATTTTCCCCGAGTTTTCACACTTATTTAATAGAAAAACAACAACATTTGATTTTCTGTGTTAACAATTATGCTTAAACAACGTCAGGGGACGACTTTTGAGTTCTGGGAAAAATCGAAGAAACTTAGATCTTTGTCTTTTGTTTGCCTGCATGGTTCAGTGTTGCTAGTCTCAAAGCAAGCATAGAAGGTATACTACATGACCAATTGTATGTGGACACCTGCTCGTCGAACATCTCATTCCAAAATCATGGGCATTAATATGGAGGTTGTCCCCCCTTTGCTGCTAGAACAGCCTCCACTCTTCTGGGAAGACTTTCCACTAGATGTTGGAACATTGCTGCGGGGACTTGCTTCCATTCAGCCACAAGAGCATTAGTGAGGTGAGGCACTGATGTTAGGCGATTAGGCCTGGCTCGCAGTCGGGCGTTCCAATTCATCCCAAAGATTTTCAATTGGGTTGAGGTCAAGGCTCTGTGCAGGCCAGTCAAGTTCTTCCACACCGATCTCGACAAACCATTTCTGTATGGACCTCGCTTTGTGCACAGGGGCAATGTTATGCTAAAACAGCAAAAGGCCTTCCCCAAACTTTTGCCACAAAGTTGGAAGCACAGAATCATGAAGATTTCCCTTCACTGGAACTAAGGGGCCTAGCCCGAACCATAAAAAACCGTCCCAGACCATTATTCCTCCTCCACCCAACTTTACAGTTGGCACTATGCATTCGGGCAGTTAGCGTTCTCCTGTTATCCGCCAAACCCAGATTCGTCCGTCGGACTGCTAGATGGTGAAGCGTGATTCATCACTCCAGAGAACACGTTTCCACTGCTCCAGAGTCCAATGACGGCGAGCTTTACACCAATCTAGCGACGCTGGCTTTGCACATGGTGATCTTAGGCTTCTGTGCAGCTGCTCGGCCATGGAAACCCATTTCATGAAGATCCCAACGAACAGTTATTGTACTGATGTTGCTTCCTAAGGCAGTTTGGAACTCGGCAGACGATTTTTACACGCTTCAGCACTTGGCGGACCCATTCTGTGAGCTTGTGTGACCTACCACTTCACAGCTGAGCTGTTGTTGCTCCTATACATTTTCACTTCACAATAACAGCTCTCACAGTTGACCGGGTCAGCTCTAGCAGGGCAGAAATTTGACAGAATCCACTCATTTGAAGGGGTGTCCACATACTTTTGTATATATAGTGTAACTAGCTTGTCTGGTATGCTCGCGTCACTGGACAGATCGCTGCTGGGTTTCCCTTTGTAATAGTTTTCAAGCCCTGCCACAACGAGTGTCAGAACCTGTGTAGTAGGATTCGATTTTGGTCCTATATTGAAGCTTTGCCTGTTTGATGGTTCATCGGAGGAGGTAGCGGGATTTCTTATAAGGGTCTGGATTAGTGTCCCGCTCCTTGAAAGTGGCAGCTCTAGCCTTTAGCTCACTGCCGATGTTCCCTGTAATCCATGGCTTCTGGTTGGGATATGTACGTATGGTCACTGTGGGGAAGATGTTGTCGATGCACTCATTAATGAAGCCGGTGACTGATAAGGTAAATTCTTCAATGCCATTGGATGAATCCCAGAACATATTCCAGTCCGTTGTAGAGAAACAGTCCTGTAGCTTAACATTCACTTCATTGCACCACTTCTGTATTGAGCGCGTCATTGGTACTTCCTGTTTTAGTTTTTGCTTGTAGGCAAGAATCAGGAGGATAGAATTATGGTCAGATTTGCCAAATGGAGGGCAAGGGAGAGCTTTGTATGTGTCTCTGTGTGTGGAGTAAAGGTTATTTAGAGTTTTTTTCACTTCCAGTTGCACAGGTGACGTGCTGGTAGAAATGAGGTAAAACAGATTTCAGTTTTTCCCGCCACCGTTCTGTCCAACCGGTGTATAGAAAAAACAGCTAGATTCATATTTACCTTGTCCTTGTTCAGCCACGACTCGGGGCATACTTCTATTTCACTGTACAGCCTTACCTATGGATTGTGGATCAATGAAAGGGGGTATCAGTCTACTCAGTTACACACATAGAACACAACTGTGAAGAGTTTACACAAATATTAGGATTGTGGGTTAGTTAGATCACAAACATGTCTAAACTACAGTTGTTGAGTGAAAAAAGAAGACAAAGAGATCTGTCAGAAGATGGGAACAACAAGCAGGATCATGTGGATCAACACTGTTAGGAAATCAAAGCATCTCTGAATCATCCATGCTGTGGGTTTCAGATAAATAGAAGCATGATTTACTTTTTTTAAATGTTCACTGTAGGAGGAAATGGACTTGTGGAAGTGACTCAATTCTGTGGAAGAGCCACAACTAATGTTTACTCATAGTGACGCAAGAAAACACACCGATTTCCTTTCCTCACCAAGTTAAAGTGTGCAGAGGGGGTCTTCATAAGGTGATCATGTAAAGGTTGTGATGTTGCAGTTTCTGTGTATGTGTGTATAATTTTATTTCCACTTCAGAGCAAGATGCCCCTTGACACTGATCCTAGCTTGAAAATTACAAAGGTTAAGACAACAGCGTCACAATAATGCAGGTTTGCTAAACACAGAAGCACAACATCGCAAGACTTCCTTGAACACTTGCGAAACAGACCAAACAGACAAGGCCGGCGTTTGTAGAAGTCAATGAGAGATGTGAAAAATTCTTCCTTAGTTGTTAATTTTCTCAAAATCTAAAGGCACAACCTAGATTCAAGCCAATGTCTTAAATAGTTCTACATGTTATTACTCCAACCTCATAAATTTGACAAAAACAACTTTATTTGGCCTGTACATGCGCACATCGGCGCAAGATGACCGTTAGACCCAATTACCTGTTTTTGCGCATGAGCTTCTCTAGCCAATGTCGCCATGACATCGCCTACAAATGTGATCAGGGATTTCTATTGGAGTAGCAGTTTTAGCATCTCTTCATACTGCACTGTCTTCGCAACCGCTCTGAATCAAGCATTGTAGCAATGCTGCCTAAGCAGAAGGGAAGCGGTCCGAGCAATTTTGACAAAAACAATGGATATATTTTTGTTGTGCAAAATTGGTAGAATCTTAATTCGAATGATTCACAGCTGTAATTGCAGCAAAAGGTGCTTCCACCAAGTATTAACTCAGGGGGTGGAGACTTATCCAATTATGATATTTCAGTTTTCTTTGTTCTATAACTTTGTTTCACTTTGAAAATGTGGAGTACGTTGTGTAGATCTGTAGAAAATAAATCAAATTAAACCCTTTTAAGATGTCATTTTAAGGCAGCAAAATGTGATTAAAGATCAAGGGGGTGTAGACTTTCTATAAGCACTGTACTGTAGCATAGTAGGTCTATAAAAACCAGCCACGACATCGGCGTCTCGCTTCCAGACAAGCTAAACACCATCTTCGCCCGCTTTGAGGATAACACAGTGCCACTGACGAGGCCCACTAACAAGGACTGTGGCCTCTCCTTCTCCGTGGCCGACGTGATTAAGACATTTAAGCTGTTAACCCCCACAAGGCTGCCGGCCCAGACGGCATCCCTAGCCGCGTCCTCAGAGCATGTGCAGACCAGCTGCCTGGTGTGTTTACGGACATATTCAATCTCTCCCTTTCCCAGTCTGCTGTTCCCACATGCTAAAGATGGCCACCATTGTTCCTGTACCCGAGAAAGCAAAGGTAACTGAACTAAATGACTATCACCCTGTAGCACTCACCTCTGTCATCATGAAGTGCTTTGAGAGACTAGTCAAGGATCATATCACCTCTACCTTACCTGTCACCCGAGACCCACTCCAATTTGCTTACCGCCCCAATAGATCCACAGACGATGCAATCGCCATCATACTGCACACTGCCCTATCCCATCTGGACAAGAGGAATACCTATGTAAGAATGCTGTTCATTGACTATAGCTCAGCATTCAACACCATAGTACCCTCCAAGCTCATCATTAAGCTCGAGGCCCTGGGTCTGAACCCTGCCCTGTGCAACTGGGTCCTGGACTTCCTGACGGGCCGCCCCAGGTGGTGAAGGTAGGAAACAACATCTCCACTTCGCTGATCCTCAACACTGGGGCCCCACAAGGGTGTGTGCTCAGCCCCTCCTGTACTCCCTGTTCACCCATGACTGCGTGGCCAAGCACGCCTCCAACTCAATCATCAAGTTTGCAGACGACACAACAGTAGTAGGCTTGATTACCAACAATGACGAGACCGCCTACAGGGAGGAGGTGAGGTCTCTGGGAGTGTGGTGCCAGGAAAATAACCTCTCACTCAACATTAACAAAACAAAGGAGATGATCGTGGACTTCAGGAAACAGCAGAGGGTGCACCCCCTATCCTCATCGACGGGACCGCAGTGGAGAGGGTGGAAAGCTTCAAGTTCCTTGGCGTACACATCACTGACAAACTTAAATGGTCCACCCATGCAGACAGTGTGGTGAAGAAGGAGAAACAGAGCCTCTTCAACCTCAGGAGGCTGAAGAAATTCGGCTTAGCACCTAAAACCCTAACAAACTTTTACAGATGCAAAATTGAGAGCATCCTGTCAGGCTGTATCACCGCCTGGTACGGCAACTGCACCGCCCACAACCGCAGGGCTGTCTAGAGGGTGGTGCGGTCTGCTGAACGACACTACGGGGGGCAAACTACCCGCCCTCCAAGACACATACAGCACCCGATGTCACAGGAAGGCCAAAAAGATCATCAAGGACATCAACCACCCGAGCCACTGCCTGTTCACCCCGCTATCATCCAGAAGGCGAGGTCAGTACAGGTGCATCAAAGCTGGGACCGAGAGAATGAAAAACAGCTTCTATCTCAAGGCCATCAGACTACCTCTTTAAGGAATACCTGGAATAGTATAAAGTAATCCTTCTTCCCCCACCCCTCATTAAAATAAAATATTTTAAAATATATTTTAAAAAAGGAGGTTGTCCCACTGGCTATCATAAGTTGAATGCACCAATTTGTAAGACGCTCTGGATAAGAGCGTCTGCTAAATGATGTAAATGTAAATGTTAAATAGCCATCGCTAGCACATTAGAGGCTGCTGCTGCCTATTGAAATCACTGGCCACTTTAAGAAATGGAACACTAGTCACTTTAATAATGTTTACATATGTTGCACTACTCATCTCATATGTATATACTGTATTCTATTCTATAATATTCTACAGTATCTTAGTCTGTCATTGCTTGTCCATATATGTATTTATTCTTAAATCCCATTCCTTACTAGTTTTGTGTGTTTTAGGTATATGTTGTGAAATTGTTAGATATTACTTATTAGATATTACTGCACTGTCGGAGCTAGAAGCACAAGCATTTCACTACACCCACTTTAACATCTGCTAAACACGTTTATGTGACGAATACAATTTGATTTGATTTGATTTAATATGTTACACCAAAAACACCTCCTCAGTCATTTCTTATCTGAAGAACTCAACAGCACTGTAGGCAGGATATATGCTTTGATTGAAATAAAATAGGCCTACAAGAAAGGCTAATAGTTATGTTAACACCATCTGGGTTGATTACCTCACAAAACAGTAATTCAAGAAGATCTAAATGCATATTCCCATGAAAATGATTGAGATGATTGGAATTGAGTTTGGACATTTCACCAGTAAAACGTGAAGAATTATCATTCAAGATTGACAGTGATATTTACCTATTTTGAAATTAGGTATGCCTAACTTGGTGTTTTGAGGTTATTAAAACATACGTTTTTCTTGAGACAAACTTTGAGAAATGATGACATCATTCTTTTTTTTTTGCGCTCCATCACCTAAACAAATATCACTACACCACTAGTTACAGTGGCTCCTAAAGACATGATTGACATCAGGAAAAGAGGGTAGACTATCAGCTAATCATTGATTTTGATGATTGATGTTAATCTGCTAGTTAGCTAGCATTTTATTATTTACTGATTGTGATTAGTCTTCAATGCTCTTAAATAATAACTTCATAATATAACCTAATGTTCATAATCTTCTAACTCATGATATATGGCTGGCTTGTGGCTTGTGTGGATATTTGAGTGGCTATATAGTGGTTAGCTAGAGTCTAGACTACCTGTGTTCTTAATTTGTAAAATCGGGATTTTGCCGCAACAAAAAGTGAGCATGAGAGGGGGGTGACCCGGGGAGAGAGGGGAGCTCCCCCCTCCTGGTCAATACCTTTTAGTTTTAAAGTTAATTTCCTGAAATGTTACACATTTTGCCATAAGGAGTAGAGAAAATGTTGCTGTGTAAAGCAAGCTTTCTGCTATTCTAACCATTTTGCCATGGACTAGAGAGACATTTTTGCATTTTTAAAGCACATTTCCTGCAATTCTACACATTTTGTCAAGACTTATGACATGTTAATGATATATGAGTGAGAGTGACAAAATAAGTAAATGGGGACCCTCTGGAGGCCAGGGCCCCTGGGCACATATCCTATGTGACCGGTTGGTATTAGGCCAAGATTACAAAGAGTTTAGATATCTGGCTAGACTATTTGACAATCTAAAAATTGTTAGCTGACAAGGAGTGACTGACAAGGAGGGACTGACAAAACAAGAGAAAAACTGCTGATGCACAACCAAATTTCCAAATTTCCCATTGTGTATTCCCATTGTGTATTCACATTGTGTATTCTCTACTGAGTTGAGAACTCGACTGAGTGGTTGCTTTCTCCGATCTGTATTCAAAACAGTTTTAAAGAGTTGTCATGTTTTGGGATCTGTATTCAAAAAGTTGTAGTGACCTCCAAAGAAACGATTTCTTCCCCCGGAAAAATAGTTACTTTCCACAAAGTATAAGTAAATCTAAAGATACAGTGGGGGAAAAAAGTATTTAGTCAGCCACCAGTTGTGCAAGTTCTCCCACTTAAAAAGAAGAGAGAGGCCTGTAATTTTCATCATAGGTACACGTCAACTATGACAGACAAATTGAGAGGAAAAAATTCCAGCAAATCACATTGTAGGATTTTTTTGAATTTATTTGCAAATTATGGTGGAAAATAAGTATTTGGTCACCTACAAACAAGCAAGATTTCTGGCTCTCACAGACCTGTAACTTCTTCTTTAAGAGGCTCCTCTGTCCTCCACTCGTTACCTGTATTAATGACACCTGTTTGAAGTTGTTATCAGTATAAAAGACACCTGTCCAGAACCTCAAATAGTCACACTCCAAACTCCACTATGGCCAAGACCAAAGAGCTGTCAAAGGACACCAGAAACAAAATTGTAGACCTGCACCAGGCTGGGAAGACTGAATCTGCAATAGGTAAGCAGCTTGGTTTGAAGAAATCAACTGTGGGAACAATTATTAGGAAATGGAAGACATACAAGACCACTGATAATCTCCCTCAATCTGGGGCTCCACGCAAGATCTCACCCCGTGGGGTCAAAATGATCACAAGAACGGTGAGCAAAAATCCCAGAACCACACGGGGGGACCTAGTGAATGACCTGCAGAGAGCTGGGACCAAAGTAACAAAGCCTACCATCAGTAACACACTACGCCGCCAGGGACTCAAATCCTGCAGTGCCAGACGTGTCCCCCTGCTTAAGCCAGTACATGTCCAGGCCCGTCTGAAGTTTGCTAGAGTGCATTTGGATGATCCAGAAGAGGATTGGGAGAATGTCATATGGTCAGATGAAACCAAAATAGAACATTTTGGTAAAAACTCAACTCAATCGTGTTTGGAGGACAAAGAATGCTGAGTTGCATCCAAAGAACACCATACCTACTGTGAAGCATTGGGGTGGAAACATCATGCTTTGGGGCTGTTTTTCTGCAAAGGGACCAGGACGACTGATCCGTGTAAAGGAAATAAATAATGGGGCCATGTATCGTGAGATTTTGAGTGAAAACCTCCTTCCATCAGCAAGGGCATTGAAGATGAAAATTGGCTGGGTCTTTCAGCATGACAATGATCCCAAACACACCGCCCGGGCAATGAAGGAGTGGCTTCGTAAGAAGCATTTCAAGGTCCTGGAGTGGCCTAGCCAGTCTCCAGATCTCAACCTCATAGAAAATGGAGGAATGGGCCAAAATACCAGCAACAGTGTGTGAAAACCTTGTGAAGACTTACAGAAAACGTTTGACCTGTGTCATTGCCAACAAAGGGTATATAACAAAGTATTGAGCAACTTTTGTTATTGACCAAATACTTATTTTCCACCATAATTTGCAAATAAATTCATAAAAATCCTACAATGTGATTTTCTGATTTTTTTCCCCTAATTTTGTCTG